>NC_133772.1:71819866-71956452 GCF_003597395.2 Chelonoidis abingdonii
AACTTGAATATGGTTTAGGTCGAAGCGTTGTCGCCAAATATGCTGATGTGTTATTGATTGTTTAAAGGAAAACACTAAAAATTCTTGCTTAAAAAAATACAAACTTTTGATCACGCTCAACTTTTGTACCAAACGCCTGAGCCCACACCAGGTCAGAGATTTTCAGTTCTGATTCTTCTGCCTTTCTACTATATCTGTTCTCAACTTTGGGTTCAATTTAGTTAGTCGAAATAAGAACAGCCATACTGGGTCAAAACAAAGTCCATCCAGTCTCATATCTGTCACGACAATGCATGCCAGCATCCAGAGGGACTGAACGCTAACATGTATGATCAAGTGACTCTCCCCTCTCCATCTTCACCCCGCAAACAGAGGAAGGGACACCATTTGTTACCATCTGGCTATAGCCCATTAATGACTTAACTTCCTGCATTTGATCTGTTTCTAAGACTGACTCCATGGTCCCACAAATGGTGACAGTTACTTGTGGTTTTGTCTTTAGTATAGCTGTTATGTTACTGCTCCACAACTGAGGATTTGAGGCTCGTTCAGTGGTATTGGCCTTATTGTTGTTGAACTGGCATGTTCAAATAGAACATGATGTGAATGACAGGATCTAAATTTACATCTTACCAGTGGGGCTTTTCAATGGGGGTCGTGGACACCTCTGGCGGAGTCACAACGTTATTATGGGGGTTGTGACCTGTCGCCTCACCTTTCAACGCCACGCTCCAGATTTTTAGTGTTAAATTATATAAAAAGATGTTAATGTATGGGGGGGCGGGATCACAACTCAGAAGAGTTTGCTATGTTGAAGGGATCACCAGAACAAAAAAGTTTGAGAACAATTAGATAACCCTACTGAGCCTCAGGGAATGCACGGGAGGGGGAGGGAGTGTCTCCCTGGATAGGGTCAGCGAAAGATGTAGGTGGTGTAGGTATTGCATCTCTCATGTGATCCCTTCCCCTGGCTTAATTTTAATTATGAGCTACTTCGATCTGCAATTGAATTCACCTTATGCATGAAATTGTATACTATTAATTTTGGCATTTGAGAAGTAAAAAGGAATGGTAGCCCTATTGGAAAGCTTTACAGCTTGGCTTTCTGGCAAGCCTTAACATTGCCTGATGGCTTTAGAGTTTAGGGAAGGTTGTGCCTCCCAAACAGCTAGCTTGCGACCTATTGACCCCCATAACTTCCTGCCCCCCCCCACCCACTGGCCCACCCCCTTAATAATCCTGACCCTATATCTGTTCCTGGCCCTGCTCAACCCGTGAGCTCTCAGTGTCATCGAGTATCAGCGTGTCCTGAACAACGGTGAAGTATGGCTCCCGCAGAGCTTCCTGGCTCCGCCTGCTCAATAGCACGTGGTCGGGAGAGGGTACTGGTGCGCCTCGATCTGCAGAGCCACGTGGCCTAGTGCTATTCAGGGACGCTGCTGGATCTGCTGAGGCTCCGGGTGAGGGGCAGAGGCTGGGTTGGGCTGCGGCGGGAGCCTCGCCCGTTCTCTTGGGGGCCCCTGCGGAGCCCGGGGTCTGGGGCAAATTGCCCCACTTTCCTGCCCCTCTGAGCGGCCCTGGTTCCATAGTCTAAACAAGAAATCCACATGCACTGAAAGTAATGTTAAGGGCCAGGGAAATGCAAAGGTGAGGGAAATGCAGAGGCATCCCTTTCCACAAACCTAGCTATTTTTAAAGGTCAGATGCTGAAAATACTCAGGTTTGAATTTATTTTCTTTTTGCTCTCTAGGTACTTGAAAGAAAGTCATTCATTTGTTTCATGTATAAGGAGAATTGCTTTCTTTTTCCTGTCATCTCCAAATGATCTACCTCCTGGAGAGAAATGAATACAAACAACCCTAACGTTTCTTTCTGTAAAGGAATGGAGAGAGGTATGATAAGAGAGAATTTTTTTTTCCAGAGTGGGATGTTGGAAGGATTTGACATTCAAATCCAAATGTAATAGCTGGACCTTTTCCCCTCTAGATTTGAACACCCCAAACTTTGTGTAGTGAGTTGCAAGGAAATGCATACAAAGTTTCCAAAATCATAATATGATTCTGAATATCTGATTGTATAATGGGTTGAACCAAAGCTCCAGATCTGAACTCTCTTCTCAAACTTTGTGGTTTTCAGAATCTGCTCTGAATTTTGCTGCTTGGCCCATCGCTGTTTCTGGGTTTGGTCAATTATGCCCTGGTTTTATTAGGCCAGAGGATTTCAACTTTGGCCTAAATCATAAAAAGCAGGAGCTGAAAATTTATGAAGGAAACACTAAGAGCCCCTTATCTACAGTGACAAAATTACCACCCGCATAATCTCTATTAAGTGCTACAAAATTACAGTGTAACAGCTCTGAAATTACTTGTGACATCTGCATGAATACCAAATCGATTCATTATGTTCAGCCCTATTACAAAAAGCACTTACTGAATTTGTACTGATTACAACTCTTACAAATGAACAGTTATCCAAGTGCACTCACTTTCCAATGTACATATATTATTTAAATATTACAGTTCAGTTTAACAGAGGTAACAGCAAAATAATATTGCCACTCACTGTGGAGTACCATTTTTGTATACAGTATCCCAATTTTTAAAAGTTTTTTAAAATGGTTGAATTTTAGATAGAAAAGTCTTTTTTCTTTTTCTTTCTTTCTTCCTTTTTTTTTTTTTTTTTTGGTTAAATGCAGCAAGTCATTCTCCCACTTGTTCTCAAGAAGTGAAGTCTAAAGAAAAAAAGGAAAATGATAAATGTCCACATTATGCAGAATTTGCCTTTTTGAAATCCCATTCCCCATTGAGCAAGCTAGAATTTTATAGAGAGATAAATCACAAAGAAATAAGAAGCCAGTAATGAGATAGAAGTATATTTGAAATATGGATGCAAATCCTCACCACCTGCTGAACAAAAATAGTCTTTGGAGACTGTCCTGAAAACTGAACTGCCATTAACATCTTGTAAGCACTAAATTTGCAGCAGAAGAATAGTGGAATTATATCCCTGTGAAATGCCAAAGGCCTCTCTGATTTATCTCTAAGCAGAACGTTTCAGCCACATCTACATAAATATTTTAACAGGAATTTAATTTTAATTTTAGTCACACAATAAATCTTTTTATTGAACGACATCATTTTGTCTTAAACAAGTTGCCTTTTTTGTGCTCACATGCACAATAAGTGTTCATTCTTTTGGGTCTGACAAATACAATTTTCATATATCATATACAAAGTATCAGTGGGTTTATTTCCACAAGTGTCTTGCCACAGGCTGTTTAATTTTATCTAGAACTTCTATTTATTTAGACACAATTTATCTGGCAGCTACCAATTAACTTGTATCTAAACTCATACATCCCAGCTTTGGAACTCTAGGGCATAGTGTAACAGAACAAAAAAGGAAATCTATTTAATGCTGCAAGTGTATGTACTTATTGGGTTTGGTTATACATGCACTGACAGTGGAAGCATATAGGAAGCTGACTACTTCATCTTATTGTCAGTGTATTTTATAAATAGCAGTGTGAACATAGGTAATTCTTGTCTGAATCATATATTATTTACTGTGCATTTCAGATGCCGTTGCTTCTGTTTGATGATCATGTAACATTAGAAACAGCAAAAATGCATAGCCAGTCACTTAGAATGTCTCCAGAGGACATCAAGACAATGATGGACTAGTTTACTGCTAGGAGGATGAAGACTGTAAGCTTCTGATAGTAAAAAGTCCACTTGGAGAAGGGGTAGAGTGGTGCACGTTATCTGTAAGCCCAGTCTGTTGGGGAGAGTGGATCTGACTGGCACAACCCACGGAGCAGGCTGGTAAGTGCACACGAGAGATGTGCTGATACAGCAGATTTCTCCTGCAGCCTCTGTTGTTGGAGGCTCAGGGAGCCTTAGTCAGAATATAAAGCTACCCCCTGCTGGTAGAAGGGGGGGGCGGGTATTATACACTATGTAGAATCCTGCTTAGGTGTTGCAGCTCCCTTCTGTGCAAAGACTACAAATTGCCATTCCCTGCACTCACAAGGATGAATTACCTTCCATATATTTCACCTGTAAGGGTACGTCTACACTATGGGATTATACGGATTTTACATAAACCGGTTTTATAAAACAAATTATATAAAGTCGAGTGCACGCGGCCACACTAAGCACATTACTTCGGCGGTGTGCGTCCATGGTCCGAGGCTAGTGTCGATTTCGGTGATTGCATGTGGGTAGTATTCCATAGTATCCATAATTCCCTGCAGTTCCCCTGCACCTTAGAATCTGGGTTTGGAGCCAGTGGCTGATGGGGCAAAATCATTGTCGCGGTTGTCGGTAAATGTCGTCAGTTGATTCTTCCTGGGAAAGCAAAGGCCACAATCATTTCATGCCCTTTTTCCTGGATTGCCTTGGCAAAAGCCTAGCACAGGCAACAATGGAGCCTTTCAGTTTTTTTTTTATTTACAGTCACCGTATGTGTATGGATGCCGCGGACAGAGGCGATACTCGCAGCTACACAGAGCATTCTTGCTTTTGCATGATAGCAGAGCGGTTATCAGTCGTTCTGTACGTCTTGCGCCGGGGTAATTGGCAGTTGCAGATGATGGTTATCTGTCCTCTGTACTATCTGCTGCTATCATGGGGTGCACTGGCTGAGATTGGCGGGGCGCAAAGCAAAACTGGGATGCTCCGAGTCAATCCTCCTTTTGGTTTCTAAAATAGAGTCAGTCCTGCAGATATGGGGGAGTGTATAGAGAACAGTGTAGCAGAGAGCAAGCTGCTCCATGTCAGATTCCGCGAACTTGATGAAGCTAATGTGCCTGGGTGCGGGCGGGGCTGAACAACCCCATCTTGCTTCCTCTCCCCAGCTTCTGGGCTACTGCCGGCGTGTCTCCCCATTTTGTCATTGAAGTTATAAGAATGCAGGAATGAAACACTGACTGTTGTTGAGTAATAAATGAGGGGGAGGCAGCCTTCAGGGCTATTGACCGTCCAGGCAGACATTAAAGCGGTGCGGAGGGGGAAGCCCAATCCCCTGCTAGTAGTCCAGGCGATACAGATTTTTCTTTACACATGAAAGGAGGAGTGATTGAAGCTCAGCCCCAGTTGCTTGATGAGAGAGGTACCAAGCGTCTGTCCACTCTACTGGGGTGACCAGAGAATCATTCCTATTTTTACCGGGCGCCCCCTCGCTGGGCGGCTACCTCGGCAGCCAGAGTATTCAGCGTTATCAGCATTGGAGCACTCATGGGCTGATAAGGATGTTACCATCCTATATGCACCATTCTGCACCTGGAGGGGAGAGAGCGAATACTGTGTTCACTGCGCGCAATGGCAATCTACCCAGCAGATTAGTAGACATAGGGTGACATTGAGAGTCAAGAAACGATTTCTTTCCTTTTTTCACGTGGTGGTGAGGGGGAGTAAATTGAGGAGCTATTCCTGACCACGCGCGGACAATGTTTTGAACCTACAGGCATTGGGAGCATCAGCCAAGAATGCAAATACTTTTAGAGACTGCTGTGGACTGTGGGATAGCTGGGAATCCTCAGTACCCTCATCCATTTGAGAGTCCATTTGAGTCTCTGGCTTTCCCGTTAGCATGTCACGCGCGCTGTGATCCTGAATTTTTTTTCAAATTGGCATTTGTTTTCTGTAGCGGAGCTTGATAGACAGATTTGTTTCCCTACAGTGATCAGATCCATATTCCCGTACGGTCCATGCTGGAGCTCTTTTGGTTTGGGACTGCATTACCACCCATGCTTTCAGAGCTCCATGCTGGGCAAACAGAATGAATAATCATATATAAACTTTCATAGCAACTGGGGGCTTCAGCCCTCCTTTTGTTGTTAAGAAGAATCTGTCTGCCTGGAAGTCATGCAGAAGGGTGGGCTCATCCCCACACTAGCTTAATGTCTGCCTGGACATTCATCGTGGAGCGGGTGTTCGCTCCTATCTTTATGTCATATAACTCAGTGTTTCTATCTTGCATTCTTTATTACTTCATGGACACAGTATGGGCAGGACACTGACCCGTATCCAGGAGGTTGGGGGAGGGAGCAACGGTGGGTGTTTGCAGGAGGCACCCCTGTGAATACTGACACGGGGCAGCTTGCTCTGATCACTGGTCTCTAATACACTTGCCCTTATTCTAGGCAGGACTGACTCTATTTTTAGAAACATAAGGGAGGGGACTCAGTCCATGAGTCAATCCAATTTTGTTTGCGTTGCGCCCCGGCCGATTTCAGCCAGGGGGCTCATATAGCCGGTAGTTACAGAGGAGGAGAGATAACCGTCTTCATGCAGTTTCTCGCGCAGTAGATGGTACAGAACGACCGGTACATCATCTCGCTATCATTGCAAAAGCATGATGCTGCTGTCTAGCGCTGGAGTATCGCCTCTCTGTCCGCAGCCATCCAGCTACATACTTGTGCCGGAAAAAAAAAGCCTGGTGCCGTGCTTGTGGCCGTCTGCCAGGGCATATAGGGAAAACGCCGCAAAAGATTGTCTATTTTTCCCGGAGAGAATGAACGAAATTTACCGACACCACCCGCAATGATTCAACCCAGAAGTCCAAGGGGTGGTGAAGAGACTGTGGAACGATGGATGTAGCTACGGAAGAGCTACCACACAATGCCAACGCTTCAGAGAATCGACGTTAGCCTGGACCATGGACGCAAATGCCGAATTACTTAGTACCGTTTCAATGTTGGCTCGCATTGAAATCGCGATTTATCAAATATCAGTTTTATTAAAACCGTATTTAGTTAATTCGTATATTATCCATAGTGTAGAGTGGCACTAGATTTTAAAAGCATTTGATAAGTCGTTAAAGGGCCTTGTAGTGTGGACGGGTACAGCGTTAAATCGGTTTAACGCTGCTAAAATCGGTTTAAACGTGTAGTGTAGACCAGGCCTAAGTGTAACTCAGAGCACTTGCTATGGCACTTAAGTGGGGATGGTCAAACATACAAATAACAAACAAAATTGGTAGTTAAAATCAGATATTAAGGGGGAGAGGTTCAAAGGCACAAATGATCAGCTTTCACTGAAAGTCTAATTATGTCTAATCAAGTATTTCACTGAGTGCTGGGCACTTAACTCCATTGGTGCCTTTGAAGTCTTCCCATAAAACTTTCCAGCTTTGATTATTGAAAATTGGATCTCGACATATTGTTGGGTGGTCCAATGGTTGCTGGGGTAGGCTTTAACCTTTGGGAGCCCAATTTTAAATTCAGCTGAGGTTGAAAGCAGTAACCTCAAAAGATTCAGAGATGTGGGCTATAATAAGCAGCCAAAAGTTTAAACGACGATCTGAAGCTTTTGGTAATAAGCTTCTAAGGAGATATAGAGGATTTTGGGCATTAGGTGGTTATCGAATCAGCACTAAATTAACCAAATTGATTTAAAAACTGTAGGAAAGAATACACACATGATTTACCATAAACCTGGGCATTTTTTAGAAACACTGTTAAATATACTGTTAAAAAAGCACAGATATCTAAAATTTAAATGGGTGGTGATGAAAACCTATATACAAAATGAGAGTCTCCATTATGGGACAGGCTAGAACAGAACATAAAGCAATTGCCGTCCATCCCTGGCTGCTCCTCATCCTTGGTCTGAAAGATCATTTGTAATTGTCTTCAAGCTTATTCAGTCTTTGGCCTCTGTATTAAGATTGCTGAGTCTTTTGTCCCCTCCACCCCCGATTAACCTTTTGTATTTCTTTCCCTTGCTCTTTCTATTTTCATGATTGTCTTATCTAGGTGAAGCTTATTTTATTCCACATTATATTGAAGATTCTCAAAGCAAAGATTTCTGTAACATTTATTATACAGGGAAATTTTTTTTAAATGAAAGATCAAAACAGAAGTCTACTCAAAGTCAACACACCTCTCCTTCGTACCTCTTAAATTGTTCTTTTGCAGGGCTGTTTTTAGAGTAATTAATAGGAACATAAGAATGGCCAAAGGGGGTCTTCTGACAGCAGCTGGTGCCAGATGCTTTAGAGTGAATGAACAGAAGAGAGCAATTATTGAATGATCCATCCTATCATCCAGTCCCAGCTTCTGATAGTCAAGGTTTAGGGACATCAGGAACATGAGGTTTTGTTCCTGATCATCTTGGCTAATAACCATTGATGTACCTATCCTCCAGAAACTTATCTAATTCTTTTTTTAACCCAGTCATACTTTTGGTCTTCACATCATCCCTGGCAATGAATTCCACAAGTTGACTGCCTTATGTGAAGAAGTACTTGTTTAGAACTTGCTGCCTATTAATTTCGTTGTGTAACCCCTGGTTCTTGTGTTAAGTGAAGGGGATAATAACACTTCCTTATTAATTTTCTCCGCACCATTCATGATTTTATACACCTCTGTCATATCCCGCCTTAGTCATCTCTTTTTTAAGTTGAACAGTCCCAGTCGTTTTAATCTCTCCTCATATGGAAGTTGTTCCATATACCTAATCATTTGAGTTACCCTTCTCTACTTTTTCCAATTCTAATATATATCTTTTTTGAGCTGGGGCAACCACAACTGCACACAGTATTGAAGATGTTGGCACACAATAGATTTATTTAATGACATTATGATATTTTCTGTCTTATTATCTATCCCTTTCTTAATAGTTCCTAACATTGTTTGCTTTTTTGACTGCCACTGCACATTGAGCAGATGTTTTCAGAGAACTCTACACCATGACTCGTAGATCTCTTTTTTGAGTGGTAACAGCTAATTTAGACTCCATCATTTTGTATGTGTAGGGGGGATTATGTTTTTCAATGTGCATTACTTTGCACTTGTCAACATTGAATTTCAGCTGCCATTTTGTTGCCCCAGCCACCCAGTTTTGTGAGATCCCTTTGTAACTCTTTGCAATCAGCTTCAGACTTAACTATCTTAAGTAATTCTGTATCATCTGGAAATTTGTCACCTCACTGTTTATCCCCTTTTCCAGATCATTTATAAAAATGTTGAAAAGCACTGGTCCATGTACAGATCCCTTGGGGGACTCTACTGTTTACCTCTTTTTGCAGTGAAAACTGACCATTTATTCCTACCCTTTGTTTCCTGTCTTTTAACCAGTTACTGATTTATGAGAGGACCTTCCCTCTTTCCCATGACTACAGACTTTGCTTAAGAGCCTTTAGTGTGAGACCTAGTCAAAGGCTTTCTAAAAGTCCAGACACATTATATTGACTGGAACACCCTTGTCCACATGGTTATTGACACCCTCAGAAAGTTCTGATAGCTTGGCGAGGCACGATTTCCCTTTACAAATGCTATGTTTACTGTTCTCCAGCATACCATGTTTATCTGTGTGTCTGATAATTCTGTTCTTTACTGTAGTTTCAAACAATTTTCCTGGTACTGAAATTAAGCTTACTGGCTTATAGTTGCCAGGATTTCCTCTGGAACCTTTTTGAAAATCCATGTTACATTACCTATCCTTCAGTCATATGGTACAGAGGCTGAATTAAGCTATAGGCTGCATACCACAGTTAGTAATTCTTGAATTTCATATCTGAGTTCCTTCAGAACTCTTGGGTGAAGATCATCTTGCCTTGGTGACTTATTACTGTTTAGTTTATCAATTTGTTCCAAAATCTCCTCTATTGACTCTCAATTTATGACAGTCTATCAGATTTGTCACTGAGAAAGAATATGACTCAGGTGTGGGAATTTGCCCCACATTATCTGCAGTGAAGACCAATGCAAAGAGTTCATTTAGCTTCTTCTCAATGGTCTTGTCTTCCTTGAGTACTCCTTTAGCAACCTGATCATCCAGTGGCCCCACTGATTTTTTGGCAGGCTTCCTGTTTCTCATATATTTGAAAAAAATGTTTGCTGTTAATTTTTCTGTCTTTTGCTAGTTGCTCTTCAAAATCTTTTTTGACCTGCTTAAGTATGTTATACTTGATTTTCTCTTTCTATTTTACTTATTAGGATATGACTTCCAGATTTTAAAAGGATGTCCTTTTGTCTTTAACTGACCCTTTAATGCTGTTGTTTAGCCATGATGGCATTTTTTGGTCCTCTTACTGCTTTTCTTTTTTTATTTGAGGATATACATGTAGTTTGAGCTTCTATTATGGTGTTTATAAACAGTAATGAAGCAGCCTGTGGGCATTTCAGTCTTGTAACTGTTCCTTTTAATTCTCATTTAACTAACTTCCTCATTTTTTTGTAGTTCCCCTTTTTGAAGTTAAATGCTACTGTGATGGGTTTCTTAGGCATTTTCCCCCTACAAGGATGTTAAATTTAATGATATTATAGTCATTATTACTGAGTAGTTCAGCTATATTTATCTCTTGAACCAGATCCTGTGTGCCTACTTTCACATACAGCAGTGAATTTACCATATGGTTATCTCAGTCATCACAAATCCAACTATCTATATTTGTAATAATCAATCCCTCATTATTATTACCCAATTCTTCCTAATAACTGGGGTTCCTTTGCCTGGAGGGGTATCCTCAGCATGAAAGGATGCTGTGACATCATCTGAAAGGATGAACACAAAAGAATGCTACAACTTTAGATTCAACAAGGCACTGTATATTTTCCCTATACCCAGGCGCTTTGAGCAAATAGGGGCACAGCAGGCACCACTTGTTTTATTTACATGTACAACAGAAACAGATAGTTAATCCTTCAGTTGCTGGATTATATTTACTAAGCACATTAACACCCTCCAATAAATAACAACAAAACTTCATGCCTATATTGTGCCCTCCATCCTAGAAATTCAGAGTGCTTTGAACATTCAGGAATTGAGTCTGGAAAACGGGGAAATATTACCTTAATTTTACAGATGGATGGATCGGCGAGAGAGAGAGAGGATAAATGAGTTCTCCAGGGTTTCAGAGGAAGTCTATGAGAGACTCAAGGAGAGAACCATCCCACGACAGGAACAAAAGCCTATATTCTGAGGGATTGAAAACGTTCTTTGTGTTTTCTTCCTGGATTAGCTAAAAGATATTTAGTGCATATATTTCTGTAGTTGTGACATATTGGAAAAATTCAGTGTTCAGTGGTGCTTAGATTTACAGTTCATTTTATATGGGATATGTATAGATTACAGTGGGATATGTTGTAAAATCTTTGGGAATACTGGCTGGCTCCAGACCTGGAAAAGTATTTTCATTTTTTTTTCTTATGCTGTCTGTCCCTCTTTATTCACACAGATGTGATTTGTTTCTGTGTTCAGATTGAGTGAATGAAATCCACTCTATCCATCTAAAGCCCAAAGACTTGAGGACTTCATACAGACGCAGTGTGAGAGAATTGGGAGGTGAACCTCCTCACCCATATTTCAGGGATAAGATGCAGAGGAATTAAAATTGCTTATCAAGTTGTAAAACTTGCATTCGGTGATAGCTAAATAACTTGAGATTGACTATATCCGAAATTCAGGCAGCTGAAATTTGGATGAGAGTTAAAAAACCCAGAAGGAATTTTTTAGCATTTCATGAAATGTTACCCAAAATGAAATTCTTCCTTTTTGCTCACTTCAAATACAAACTAGTTAGGGGATCTGATTAAAATGCACCTGGTCTTGACATGGCTAATCCACAGTTCATTTGATAGTGTACACTGGACCTCCCTGGACTGAACTAAAGCCTTCCTTAGCATCTTGAACAACAGGAAGGCTGGGAAGCACCTGTTAGCTCGGAAATCTAGCTCTGCCACTGCAAGCTAGTCCAAGCTTTAACACCGTGAAGGATCCATCCTGGCTGCAAAATGGATAAGTGTTTTAACTGTGTCAGGAGACAACTACATTTCAAAATGACCCCCTGGGATGGTTTTGTTTGTAATGTAGATAAGGCCTTTACCTTGAGGCTGAATTCTTCTCCATTACTCTGCTAGGTTAATATGTGTAGCCTTATTATTTCATTGCTCTGTTCTTTATGTAGCTTTATGTTCAGATGGAACCTTGAAGCTCACAGTTCTCTGACTGCTTCCTGTGCTTCACAGGTTCATCACTCCCAAGTTTTGGATAATGTATGATCTGACAGTTAGACAAAGGTGAGTATCATTCTTTATTTCATCACTCTTTAATGTGCTTCTCTCTATCTAGTCTCTGAATGTTTAAAAAATCCCATGAGACTGCATTCGTAACTCAGATTCCAAAATGTCCTATTAGTTCATTTTTTTCCTAGTGACTTAGAAAAGACATAGATTTCCCAAAGGGATTTTAAAAAAGGTTTGCTTTTGAGAAGCTTCAAAACTCTTTACTATATTTTGAATAGGTGATTGAGTAGGTAGCTGTTAGATCTGCTGATGTCTTGACTAGGAAAAATGTCAGCAAGGCTGACTTTCATGCAGGAGTAACATCTGCAATTTGATAACAGACTGAATTACCTTGTATATGAACTGCAGTGGTTTTACATCTTTTATAAGGGATATGTGTTAAGATACTGTGACACTTTCCTTCTAGATTATTCCAAGTGCAACTCATGCTGTGTACAGTATCTGTGCACACAGAGTTGGAGCAAGATTCAGATCTCAGTTGTACCGATGGAAATTAGGAGAAACTCCACTGGGATCTACAAAGTTACATTAGTGTAAAACTGACCTGAGTGAGATCAGAATTAGTCCTTTGTTCTGTACATCTTTCTGAGAAACATTTAATAGTGGTAAAAACTTGATTAAAAAAATCAAGAAAATTTTTAGTTAGAGATGGTCCTGAACCAAAACCCAGATCCAAACATCCTTAAAACATTAAGAAAGTTCAGATTTAAATCCCATCTGTTGGCCATGGTGATTTGTGGTTCACCACATCTTCTTAATCCAAGAGACTGTGCTCTGTATACAGTATGTTTAGAACTCAATAGTGGAAGAGAAAAAATATAAACACTTGGAGGCAGATCCATTTGAAATCAGTGGAGCTATGCCAGTTCATACCATCTGTGGATTTACCCCTTTGCATTTAGGTAGTGCAAAACTAAATTAGCATACGCTGATCAAACAGTTTATCAAACCTCTTTAAATTTACCAGGCCAAATTGTAGCTGGCCCTCCATAGTGTGAAAAGGGTTGAGAGTTGAGGGCCCAGGAATCTTCCTCCTCTATTTTTTCCTGGACAATGTGGCTGGGGACCACTGACGCTGCTCCATGCTAGCCCCAGCAGTGGTACTAGCTTATCAGAGGAGTGAAGGAAATGAAGGTGGGACCATACCTCATTCCTTTCTGCATCTGGGCTGCACAACTCACACTGGATCAATTTAATGGGCGGCACAGCTGCTGCACGCAGTCTCCAGGAGGAATTCTCTCTATTCAGGCAGAAAGGAGCAGCAGAGAATCCTGCCAGCGAGCATTGGGGTTGCACAAAGCCACAAGTAGTCAACTTTACACCACAGACTGTTCCTCCCCTCAGATCACTGGGTAAGAGTGCACTGGGCATGGGTAGGAGTGTATTTTGGGGAAAGACAGAGTGAATGGTATATACCAGATCTTCAGCTGTTGCAGCAGCTAACTGCATTCCTAAGTCTGCTTTTAGTTATACCCGTGAGTATTTTGGCTTCTGGCTAGATCAAGACTGGGGGAGAACAGAAAGGTAGCTTTTAGTTTTAGCCATACCTCCCACCAGCTGCAGTCCCAGAATTCCTCCTGGAGACTCGTCTGTTTCAGACTTGCGGTTGTTTCCATAACACAAGGCTATGTATTTGGCCCCTGGTTGTTCTCTTCAAGGACTGTAGGGTTTGTAAGGTCTGTAGATTTACTGTGCAACTCTCCAATGGAAACAAACTAATAATAAAAACAACAACAACAATACTGTACAAGGCAAGAGGGAAAATGGAAGAAATCCCTCAGATATATTTCATATGCCAAATCTAATATTGAAATATAGGTGCTTGTCTAGCACAGAAGCTCTGCTCAGCAGAGCAATTGTACAAACTGTCTCTGTCTAATGACAATAAAAGGCCTGAATCTATGTATTCCCAGGGCATTCTAAAATCTGAGTTTTATATATTGCACTTTCATTTCTGAGCCTAATGCAATTGTATAAAAGTCATTTTATTTAAAAGAACACTTTGCTGCAGATACTGAAGTGCAAAGGGACGGCTTAGAATGCTCCTGGCCATTCCTTAGAAGAAGAGTTGGCTAGAGAAATTCAACTTATTTTTACAACATGGTAGCAAATTTCTTACATTATGCTTATGCTTATGCTTATGCTTATTATTGTTATGATTATTGCCCCTCTGGCCCAAGCAGTTAGCCAAAATTTGAGGCCTTGCCGGATTGTTTCTATTAGGATTAGAAATTGGTGATGTGACAAGTATATTCACAATGTAACCATGTTTGTTTTGAAAAGGCACAAAAAGTCATTTTTCTCTGGCAGTAGAAACCAACATCAACAGATAGTTCCTTGCTCAGAAATCCCCAAATCGGCTACTCCAGTGAGCTCTGTGCCCAAACAATCCATGTCCCTTAGCTTTTTCTCAGGGTCATACTCACAACTGTTTCTTCTGGCTTTCACTGACTCCAACATACACAGCCTACACCCAGGCTCCTAGCCCCTGTGTTTGCAAACAGGGAAACTTCTTAGTCCACATGGCTTAGCTCTAACCTACCATGCCGAGGGCAACTGCTTGCTCCATGAACTCCAGCTGTTTTTACTAAATAAAGAGGCTTCATTGTTCCTGTAGAGCCTGAAAGAGTTATACTTAGCACACCCATTGGCTTTAATGAGATCTGTGATTGTCTTTGCATCCAAGACTCACCTGCTGGGGGCCATTAGCCCCTTTCAGCATAATGTTATACTGAGTATTTATATTGAAGTAGAACCCAGAGACCCTGATCAGGATCAGGTCCAATGTAAACAAAAAGGAAGACCCTCTTCCTGCTTCAGGTGACACACAAAGGAAGGGATAAAATTAAAATAGGAATACCTTTATATCTCAAAGGGCCTCAGCGTGGCCCTTATTACTTGGCTGGTCTGATTTTGGAAATCACCTAAAAAAATCCAGAGGCGTCTTTGATATACAAAAACCCTTCAAAATCTCTATGAAGGCTCTGAGAGCCTTCTTTAAAATGCTGAGTGACCTCGACTCCCGCTGAAGTCCACATCTAGCAGGCTGACTTCCTCCCTTCGTTGATATAATAACTTAAAAAAACCCTCTAGACCTATTATAGTCTGAGAAATAGTGAGGCACAAGTTATTTGCCATGCTGCGGGATAGCCATGATGTAGTTACCTCTGTTTCCCAATAGTAATACTGCAGCTACTTTATTGTAATTCACAGTGAGCCGCCAGAATCTGCAGTCAATTCACTGTCAATCCACGCTATATTTCATGGCTGCTAATGTATATCACCAGGTTATTTCCTCTCTTCATTTCTCTCTCCACAGAATCTTCCTAGCAAGCAATGTCAAAATGCTTTGCAACAGGGAATTTTAATAAAGTTTGACTTGACAAGCAAGTGTTGGGGTTAGATGTAAATCTTTGTAAGCTCTTCCAAGAAGAACTACAGAAAGGAGAAGTTTTGAGGTGTCATACCAGGTGAGCATATTGTGATTAACCTATCAAGTTTTCATGTGAGGAATAGAGAAAAGGCCATAAGAGATTGAAGGGCTATATGTCCTGCAAACAAATCTGGGTCCATCTATCTATGGCCTTATATAAAAGCTGCAGAATCTTGCAGTGAACCTCATATTCCACCGATAGTCAGTATTCAGTATTCAGTAGAGTAGCCATGTCTTAGAAATTGTTGAAAAACCAGTGGATCTGATACCTGGGAAGGTATTCCTCATGAAAGAAAGTGATAAGGAATGCATGTCCCAGAGCTTCAACATGCACAGAAAATAATATTGCAATAATTCCATCTGACATTCCACATAGTATCCTGAACCCCACAATCACCCTGGGAAGGAATCCCTCCATTTGTTGGCACAGCACTGAAAGGTCCCCCAAAAGTAAAATACAGAATCAGTATGCAAAGACATACATGCACTGTCTCTGGGCACTAAACTGGAAAATACATTTTACTGACTATCACAATTTGCCCTCTCTTGAAAGAGTGGCAGTTATACCTGAATTCAACGTGGTGCCCAAGCATGTGTGCAACTTTTGGCATATGAGAAATCCCATTCATGTCCACATGTTTTGCAGATACCTGCACTCTAAATTACAATACAGAGAGAGAGACTGGATTAGTTCAAACTAAAAGGTCTACAGATACCATCCCAAGGACTGTGTTGAGATCTTGACTATTGAATAACAGGAGAATGGAACCAGAAATTAATGGACCAGTACTGACATGTTGGGAATTAGGCCTAATTTGTGTAAAAAGGAATGAAGGGATTTGTAGATTCCCAGGCCAGAAGGGACTATTGTGATCGTTTAATCTGACTTCCTATATAACACAGGCCATAGAACATATAGAAAATAGTTCCTAGTGCATATCTTACCAGGGTTTGTGGTGGAGTCTAGCTGTCTGGGGTTTGTGGCCCAGGTCAGTGGAGGATTCATGAAGACAATGGCAAATCCAATCAGCGTGACATTTACTACCTAACAACTAACAACTCTGGATGGCCCATCTTTCTTGGAAGCTGGCCGTGTTTGACCAGCTGGACAACAAAGGACTGAGGAGGGGCCAGGTGGGACTAGCTCAGGAATTTGTAAAAGAGGACAAAGGGGCAGAGCAGAAGCCAAGGGTGGACACTGTTTGGCTGAGGCTCTGGGTATCCAGAATGGACCATGCTATAACTTTCTTTTCTCTGTGCTAACCAAGAACTTTCTATGCTGTATTCCAGACATCTAAGAAACCCTACTGCTTTTACAATACTGGCTGAGGGTATGTCTACACTACGAAATTACTCCAATTTTACAGAATTCAATTTTTGGCAACAGATTGTATAAAGTCGAGTGCATGCGTCCACACTAAGCACATTAATTCAGCAGTGTGCATCATAATACCGAGGCTAGTGTCGACTTCTGGAGCGTTGCACTGTGGGTAGCTATCCCATAGCTATACTATAGTCAGGACCACCCAGAGAGGGGAGCAAGTGGGGCAATTTGCCCTAGGCCCCAGGCCCCGCAGGGGCCCCCAAGAAAGTTTTTTGGGGCCCCTGGATCAGGGTCCTTCACTCGCTTCGGGAGCCCCGGAAAACTCTCGCAGGGCCTGGGCCCCTGAAGCTTCTTCCGTTCCGGGTCTTTGGCAGTAATTCGGCAGCTGGGGATCCTTTCACTCTGGGACCTGCTGCCGAAGTGCCGGGTCTTCGGTGGCAATTCGGCAGTGGGGGCCACCCACCGACAAAGACCCCAGGGCCCCTGAATCCTCTGGGCGGCCCTGCCCATAGTTCCTGCAGTCTCCCCCACCCATTGGTATTCTGGGTTGAGATCCCATTGCCTGATGGGGCAAAAAACCTTGTCGCGGGTGGTTCTGGGTACATGTCGTCAGGCCCCCCTCTCCCTCCCTCCCTCCGTGAAAGTAATGGCAGACAATTGTTTTACGCCTTTTTTCCTGGGTTACCTGTGCAGATGCCATACCATGGCATGGAACCCTCTCAGCTGACCATCACCTTATGTCTCCTGGGTGCTGGCAGACATGGGACTGCATTGCTACACAGCAGCAACTCATTGCCTTTTGGCAGCAGATGGCGCATTACGACTGGTAGCCATGGTAATCATACTCCTAGGTGCTCTTTTAGCCAACCTCAGTGAGGTCAGTCAGGGGCACCTGGGCAGACATAGGAGTGACTCAGCCAGGTCATTCCCATCTTCTGGCGAGGAGCCAGGAGGTGATGATGGCTAGCAGTCATAATGCAGCATATTCTAGTGAGCATCCAGGAGATGATGATGGCTAGCAGTTGTAATGCAGCACCTTCTACCGAGCACCCAGTCATATTTCACTGTCTGCTGCCAGCCTAAGATGTATAAGATAGATGGAGTGGATCAAAACAAGATATTGACCCAATTTGTTTTGTATTCATTTGCTCCCTCCTCTCTCCCTCCCTCCGTGAAATCAACAGCCTGCTAAACCCAGGGTTTTGAGTTCAATCCTTGAGGGGGCCATTCTGTGTGACAGTTGTTTGTGTTTCTCCTTGATGCAAAGCCACCCCCTTTGTTGATTTTAATTCCCTGTAAGCCATGTCGTCAGTCACCCCTCCCTCTGTCAGAGAGAGTAAGGTTCCAGCAGTGGGTTGGCTCAGGACCACGATGGGAAAATAGGGAGAGACTGACAGAAGCCCCTGGGTATATATTGAAATGATCATAGAAATACCTGCACTGTACACTTATCTGCCAGCAACATTCAGACAGTGAATAATAAAGTTGCAGTCTAATTAAACCACATCCAGTGTCTCCGGTCGTCCCCCAACACAGCCGAATAATGCCACACTAGCCTGATCTGATGTGACTTGTCAAGCATTTCTGCTCTTGAGAAGCAACAGCACATACTTCTCCTGCCCACTACTCCACAAAAGGAATTTGTGAAACAAAAACGTAAAAGTGGTAAGAATCTAGTCTCCTTGGACAAAAGAGTCTCTCACTAATGTGAGTTTCTCCTGCAGATGAAAGATTACGGTGTGAAATAGTAATAATGAAGATGTGCGCACAGGCACCTAATGCTCTAGAACAGCCATTATGAAAGCCGAGCACATCACTGCTTCATTCTGCAATGATATTTCCCCCTGTTCTATTTATTGTAGCTATGCACTTGGATTCCAATTAATTTCATTCAAAAAGATCCAAAGCTGTTTTTTTCTCTGTCTCCCAGTATACCTCACAGCCAAAGAGTTTCTCCACACAGGTACTCATGTGGGAGAGTTTTTGGATATTAAAAATACCCACTTCGCAAGGAAGTAACTTTTTAATAAGTGACAAGAGCACAGTTCTTTCCAAAGCTACTTTTGACAACTTCTATGATTCTAAGTTAATAGAAGATGCTGTGTTATCTGCCTTTAGTAGAGGAGAATAAGGAAAAAAGGAATTGAATGGAAGAAAAGGCTCCGAGTGCAACATGACAAACTTGGGGATTGCATCAAAGTGACATGCATGCAGATAGATCATCTGTGATTTGAAAAAAGTCACAGTGGTTGTACCTCTGCATAAATCATTATCTGCCAGATATTCAGAGGAACTGAAGTTTGTTTTACATCATTCATCTCCACAGCACACAGTAAATCTATACATTACATTCAACACAGTTATTCTAACACAGTTCTAAAAGCTCCCTCCTAGGAGTTAAACATTTATATTGCTCTGTGTCACATCTTTTATGCCAGCCTCCTCCGAAAGGTATTATAGAAGGAAGTTTAGCTGCTTTAGTGATGCAGTCTATTTTGTATCTATTAATTTCACATCGAGGTTGGTTCACTCACTTTCTAACCCTCCCCCATCCCATTCCACCTACCAACTCACTCAAACAAGATTTAATTTCTTTCAGAGGATATTAGCTACAAATCCCAACTGCACATTTACCCACCCTGCCTGTTAGTTTAGCTGAGCTCTTGCTTCTGCTGCAGCTGCAGTTCTAATTAGCTTGCTGGTCGGGGTCAGACCTGTCCTTCTTGGATTTCAGAGGGCTATGACACCACAGTGTACTAGGCGCCTGCACCAAATTGGATAGGTGTTTTAAATAATAATGCTTCAAGAGCAGAGGAGAAGAAGAGATGGAAAAGGACACATCTATGTCTCTTTATTTGTTCCTCCACTTGATTAACATTTCATCTGACTTTGAATTCATTAAGAATCTTCAACTTGCTCCACTGTAGATAAGGAAAGATTTTTTTTCCTGTTTAAAATAAATAAATAAATTTGGGTGTAGGAAGACGGGGGCTAGCAGCAGTCGTAAAACCGCTCAGGTTATTATTGGGAGCTGGGCTCCTGTTGCCAAGCAACTGCTGTTTGTGGAGCCAGCAGGAAGTTTGTGCACTTGTACAGTGCAGGTATGAGCTGGATTCCCAGAGACAATGGGATTTCGTATGGTGAGAGGGTTTTGTACATTCATTTCCCACTCATTGCTAAATACAAATATTAGGATCACTCTCTGCCTTCTGCTGAACAATGATGCATGAGTTGCTAATTAGGCAGTGAGGGTGTTGGTAGGATGAATGTCTGTAAATTATCCTGCACAGAGGAAATCATTTTGCTTTGTTTTTCCTTCAGAAAAGCAGTTGCCACTTGCTGCTGCTCTAATCTGATGTATTTTTGTTGCTGTGGGCTGCACAAGCTCTTTATTAGAGCTTCTTTGAATAATGCATTTTGAACTTGACCTTGCTTTCCTACCTGAGGCAAAACTATTGATTTCAATAGGCATTTTGCGTGAGGAAGGGCCATGGGACTAGGTACTTGTAGCACAAGCGTGCATATATCAGTCTACCTACATGCACATGGGTCATCTTTAGGACCAAGGTTCGGCTCAGTTAAATTCAGCCATTTGAATGGGGATCTCCTTCTGCATGATCCAGGATTCTATGTGTGATCTGTCCCAAACTGCTCTGCTGTGTGCAAGCTGGGAGAAGACAGGGACTATGCCTGTAGCTATTGCATGGGTTTAAGGTTGCAGGGGGCAAAGGGATAATAGATCAAGATTTCTTTCTAAACAGGAGGAGGATGTGTGTGAAGGGAAACCTGTGCTATACTCCTGCCAGCTCCTCTACTGGAGCTGTGTTTGGAAGAAACATCCCTAGTTTCAAGAGGGCCCCAGTTAGCCTCATACAGCCTAGAGTCACCTCAAAGCAGCTTGTGTACCACACATTATGCTGGCTTTCAAACTCACTTTGATCAGGTGAAAGCCCCCTACAGCTACTAATGGTGTTTCCATTCCCTGATCTGTAGTATCAGACTGTATTTCCCATTTATTGAAACCTCATAAATTCACATAGAATGTTCCACTGATAGAACCAATCTAACTAGTATAGTTCCCCTAAAAATTACTGGAAAATCAGTAACTTATAAACTCCACCAGGCGTCTCACAATGTCCCATAAACTGTTACAGAATAGTTATGGAGGTTTTCTGCAATGAGGAGGACCTGCTTACATGAGAGAGTACAAATGGATCTCATAGAGGTTGTTTAGAGACTTTTTTATCTTCAGTATCTTATCTTCATTAAATTAGCATAACAAAATCCCTAAAGTTTATGAAGTCTTTGGTTCTTCTCCCTTCTCTGGTTACTATTGGAAGTAATGCTTGAAGTAGAGGATTTTTTGGAAGATCGTGGAATAAGAACACTTCTTATAACTTTTATCCTGGTTATGGTGAAAATGTTATCTCAAAGAGATATTGCAGCATAACCTAAATGTCATAAAACATCAATTTTCCTCTGGAAGTTCATTCGATAGCCTCATTCCTTGACCAAGAATGCTGAGATTTCGGTCATTAACTCTGTGTTGAACCCTTCATGTATACTGACAGGACTGTATTATTTTGGAAATATTGTTCAAAGCATTTTGGATAATAAAATGTCTCTGAAAAGGCAACAAAAATCACCTTCAGAGAATGGTTAAGAAATTCAAGCTGGATGGTAGTTGCCTTTGGGGTCTGCCTGAGGATCTCTAAACATCTGGCAACTGTGTGCATCAGGAATTTTTGTATATGTTAGGGACAGTTTAAATTGCAATGAAGAACTAAATTTGGGGTTCTGACAGCTCCAATTCTGATTATTTTATTAATATTATATTACTATCACTATTATATTAATTCCAACCTCCAATATCAAGGGGGGGGAGGGGGAGAGAGACAGAGGGAAAGAAGGAATAACTGACATTGCATCATCTTTTTGGATCAGGCATTTCTGATTTCACAATGAAATCAGGCAGTGAAATCAAATCAAACAGCAGCTAGGGACAGTTGATCCTATTTCAAAATCTGAAGGAAATGGAAACAACTGGTGATTTTATTAAGAGTAGGAGATGTATACATTAGAGGTTAATTAAAACTGCAGGAGAGAGCATTGCAGTTCCATCTGGGTCCAAAGGAACATTGTCTGGATATCAAGCCAAAAGCACATCACTGGAATAAACTCCCATTGGTCAATCATGTCCTAAAGGACATGATGTTACTGCTAGCTGCTAGTGGATGATTTAGCTGTATATAATTTAACCTTTTATCAGGTGTCATACTCACACTGCAAAAAACATACATGGATTGTTAATGCTTACTGAAGCTTAGATCTACATGGGGGAAGGGAAGAGAGTTTTGTATTGTACTGAGGGCTGAATTCTGCTGTCTCCTGGGTGCATGCTGCTATTAAATTTTCAGACTTGTAACCTGTGAGATGGATGCATAGGGCCTTATATCAGTGCCTTTCTTTACAATTATATCCAAAGAACTACAATACAATGACATTTACAATGCAATGACATTTATTTTTTCTGGGCTTTGGTTAATTCATTCACTTTAGCTTCAATATTCACCAAAAGAAAGGAAGTGCTTCGTGAAGCTCAAAAGCTTGTCTCTTACATCAACAGAAGTTGGTCCAATAAAAGGTTTTTCTCACCCACCGTCTTAAAGAAAAGAAATGACATTTACAGAATCATATATTTCAAGTCTCATTATCTTTTTTTTTCTCCCCTTCTTCAGATTTTTGCTCATTAATCTCTTTACAGATTGAGACCACTGGCATGCATTCTTTAGCAGCACAATTTATAGCATGCATAGACAGGGCCTTTTGTCAGGTGTATAACAAAGCAATTAACAACCCTCTGTTGAAATACAAATGACAGGCTCATGTGACTGATGCTTACATTTACATCTTGTCTCATTCTGGGATCATTTAAAATCTAATCTAATCCCTTTGTTTGCGGTTTTCTTAGTCACAGGGCCTGGTTTGTTCCTTCAGTTTACATGCATGAAAAGCCAGGTATATCTGGAATCAGAAAGGCCAGGGAAAGTGGTGGATCCAGAGCATCATCATTTATTTCCCCTAACATGCTAGATCCCCCTGCAAGTGGACCAAGATGTTGTGTCTGTGCAGGTCAGGAGGGCTTGGGCTAGTGAGCAAATTGCTCTTTGCAGCATCATTCTCCTTCAGATCATAATATCTTATGCTGGGTTGCTCCTCCTCGTAGTGACATTTCACCATTAGGAAGTGGGAGATTTGAGAAGCAGTTGCTGGTGGGGACCACAAGAGCTGTGCACTCATTGTGGGAAGGGGTGGGGGCATGGCATGGCAAGGCTTACTAAGGCCCTGGCTATACCTGCAGCTGTAGAGCGCTTTGGGTTAAACTAGCCTTCAGAGAGTGCACTACAGAAAGCGCTCCAGTCTGTCCACACTGACAGCTGCAAGCGCGCTGGCATGGCCACATTTGCAGCGGCATTGGGAGCAGTACACTATGGGCAGCTATCCCAGCGTTCAAGTGGCTGCAACATGCTTTTCAAATGAGGGGGGTGGGGTGAAGTGTGTTGTTTGTAATGTGGGGAGAGAGAGGGGGTTTCTGGAGTGCTGAGAGTGTGTCAGCACGGTGTCTTGTAAGTTCAGATCCCCGTAGCCCTCCTGCCTCTCACTCATTCAGTAAACGTTTGCTTTGCCCCGTTGCAGATAAGCAGCTGCTGTCTAAAACAGAGCTCTGAAAAGGCACTTCCACTTTCATCAGCCGATTTCACAACAAAGAGAAGAGAGGTCACTTGACTTAAGGGGATTATGGGACATTTCTGGAGGTCAGTTAGAATGCTGTAACTGAACTCCCTGTTTACACTGGCCCTGGGGCCTCTCAGCCAATACACAACAGCTGTTACCCCTCTCGTGGAGGTGGAGTACCAGGAGTGCTTTACCTATTGGGTTCTGGGAGCCTAAGGGGAGGATCTACAGGACCTCAAAACCCAACTGAGTTCAGGGGACACCAGGAGCCTCTCTAGCCAGGGAGTCAGAGCGCTCTACTTGCCTTGCCACTGTGGACGGGGAGTAAGGCAGAGCGCTTTGGGAGGCTTTATTACTGTATAAAGTGCCAGTGTAGCCAAGACCTAAGAGTAAAACCCATTCTCTGCCCCTCTGACAGAATCATTATGAAGAAACTACAAAGTTTTTGCTTACATTTTCCTGTCCACCACTCAAAGTCTATAGGGGATGATCTGACCTAAGGAAAGGTTCAGGTGAAGACCAAGGTGGGGGGATAAATCACACTATACCTGAGGAAGAAAACAAATTAATTGGCAAATGGAGCCAACTCAGATGTTTCTTGGGTGATGGGAAATTCTGGTGTCCTCCATCAGCAGGGATCCTGTTCCAGTCTCTGCTCACCCACTCACTCCTCCCATAGGGACTTCTGCTGGGGAGTCACTCCTCTCTTACCCACTTAGAGCATGAGCTGGTGCTGCCAGGAGTCAAGTTCTTGATGGAATCCCCAGCGCTGTGCCCTACAGGTACAGACTCTCTGCACCCTGTCACACCACCATTTGGAATAGCTGACCCTCCAGATTTGAGCAGCATTGCAATCCTGTGTGCCAAGTTGCAATGCCACTTGCAGAAATTTTGGCCTAGCCACCACTGAATCCGAGTGGAGGGATGGCTGGGTCAAATATCAGTGGCGTAATGACCACACAGCTGGAGAGACACTCATGCTCCTGACTGCTCCAGCAACAGCCATACTGGTTTAATATGGGATCACTGCTTAGAAGTGACTAGGCAGCTCTCCCCACCTCCACACACCCCCAAGCTCCACAGCCTATGGAACACTGAGCAAAGGCAAAAATCTTGGGAGAGGGGGAAAGGGGCAAAAAGACCCTCCCAGTCACCACTAATTGGAGCCACTGAAATGGAGGAAGCTGACTGTGGTGTAAGAAGAGATCATGAGGCTATTAGGTACTGCTAGGGTTGCCAATTTTGGTTGGATGTATTCTTGGAGGTTACATCCCAAGACATAATCTTTAATCCCTGGAGACTCCAGGGCAATACTGGAGGGTTTGCAATCCTGTGTACTGCCTCTCTCAGAGCTCGTCTCTCATCAGATCTTCAGAGCAGCACAAAGAGGTGAAAACAAAAAACCCAAAAAACTTCCCCAAAAAACCCTGACCACTTCCAAAATACCACAAGCTAATGAAAACAAATGAAAGGCTGCCTGTAATGTGGTTGACCTGGGACCATGCCAGCTGGATGAATTCCTAAAAGATGAGAAGGAAAATACCTCAGGTATAGTTCTTGTGTTTCTTTAACTTCCTGCACACATCCCTAAGAGACTGCATTTGCCCTAATACAAATCCAGCTCATATCAGCATCATAAACTGAGTGGTAGATGCATGCTCCTAAATGTGAGTTAAACATTCAGCAGTTTGGGTCTACTTTAACACAAAAAAGTCCATAAGAAACTGGGTCTTTTCTGTCATATCGTTAATCAATAGAATATTTTACCTCCTTTAATGTATTGAGTCTTCATAAGACTTTGTTAAGAAATGGTTTGAAAAAAACAGAGAAATTAGGATAGAAATTAGGAAGGATAGCTAAATAGAAATGAAAGGACAATAAGAAGAGGGAAATTTAAGGAGAACATATCACAAACATTTCTTGGCATATTAAATTGAAAAGGTTTCCCAGGTGAAATTGTGGAAGCCTCATTCATTAGGATATTTGAAATTGAAATGGACAAAGGATTAGTTAATTTAAAAAAAAATCTTGCACTAGCTAGTGGGGGGATAAGCTAAAAGATTTTCTACTTCATATTTCTATTACACTATTAGTTTAGTTTAGCTATTTAGGGAACAACCTCTCTCCTTTCCAAGGCTCTGCCTTTGTTTCTAGGGTTCACTCTGTTTCCTCTCTTCTCAAAGAGCCCTGTTGCTCTCTGTTTACAACACGCACTGTTTCTCTGTCTCTGACCGCTGTTGGTAACAAAGAGTTCAGAAAAACACAGTTCAGTCAGTTTTAAGACTATTCCTAGATCTCAGCCCTCCAAACTGCTCTGGTCACAGCCCAAACCTTGTAGGTAGCACCTGTGCTTCCTTTATAGTCTCATTCACTTAACTCAATTAGCAGCTTGTTCATTACCCATATGCAGTGTCTTTTCTCCCGGACCACTGCATTTTAGTTTTTGTAACCCATTGTGACAGTACATTGTCAAAGTTTGTGTTGCTACTGGGAGTTCCAGCCACATGCTTGTCACTATTTAGAAATGGGGTTTTATTGTGTCATCATTTATACTTGTCAATTTATAATACATTAGCCCCTTCATTTCTACTTAGCTTTTAAAATTAAGAGAGGAGGTAAAAATCAATAGCAGCTGAGCTAGCAGGAGCAGACGTCTGGTAGAGGCTGGATCAATGCATAGAAGTGAGCTTAGGGAGAGCAGTAGTAGAAGAGGGATCCAGCAGATGTGAACAGTCAGTCAATGCAGCTGCAGTTTTGCTAGCTGGCTGAAAGGGGGGAGCTGCAGTTACATGAAGTGGATTGCTGCCAGGAAGATGTTTTGAGCCTTCAGGAAAATAGAAGTCAGTGGTGGAATTGCAGAACTGGCTCAGTACAGAGGGAAGTTTACCCTGTAGCTCTTTGACATTTTCCAGCTGTTCCCAGTATACTATTTTAATAGGATTAAAAATGGAATCAGATGTTGGCTTTTTTCATTGGAGAAATACTGTCTGAACAGAGATTTCTCATACACCATCAGATATAATCAGCACATGCTTCCTCCATTGCCTGCTACAGTTAAACATCAGTGTAAGTATTACCAAGCGGAAGGGGACTCAGAAGGACTGGCCCTGGTCACTCTCATACATTTGACTGACTATGACCTCTTGGGGCTATGGAATTATAGCCAATCAGGAAAGGGTGTGTATTTGTGGGGTTTTTTTCAAAAACCTTTTGTTAAGGAAACTTGACTTTTTCACCTAAACAAAAATTTTCACAGAAAATTTTCATTACTCTTTTTTGGTGTGTGAGTGGAGGTGAATATTTACCAAAATAATGAAGCTTCCAGTTTCAGTTCTCTGCTGGAATTTTTTTCCCCACAGGAAATTTAGGGAAAAACAAATTTCCTTCAAGAAACGGTTGTTGTGTTTTCAACTAGTATCCTAACCAGCCTTCTTATAGCTCTGAAGGAGTCCTAGTGGCAGCATACTACCTGCTCCTGTACTGAGAGCCTGTATAAATACCAAGTAGCATTATTTGCTTAGTTTTCATGTCATGTTTTTAAATTACTTGTAAAGCCCTAAAAAACTGGCATTGTTGCTTTGTTATACAGACAGCACAATTATATGGTCTTTTCATTCAACTTGGAGAGAAAAA
Source organism: Chelonoidis abingdonii (assembly GCF_003597395.2). Classification (NCBI taxonomy): domain Eukaryota; kingdom Metazoa; phylum Chordata; order Testudines; family Testudinidae; genus Chelonoidis; species Chelonoidis abingdonii. The sequence continues at coordinate 71,847,023 of NC_133772.1, forward strand.
TGGCATAGTGCTACCTAAACTAGGAAGAAAAAAGACAGTGTGGTATTTCTCTCTTCATGAGAGTAATGAAAGAATAAATGTGGACTGCATTCATTTGACATTTTCACCATGACTTATGTATGTCAAATAGTTGCTTCAAAGATGTAAACCGGTGTCTAAATGGTAACTACTATGACAGAAATATCTCTGCAGAAGTTACTTACATGACAAACTATAGAAAACAAGTTCTAGTATCACATGCTGGAGATTTTATGCAAAGCCCATGTTATGTGGTAACACTTTCAGTCACACTAAAGGGAGTACATAAATTGCAAAAGGTGGCATAAGATAAAAGCTGAGATTTGAAAGAGAAAGCAACAGATCAATATTTCATGTCAACACATGACAAGACACTGAAGAGTTGCTTTATGAGAGTTCATTGATACTGAAACATACGGAAGGTTACGTCTGCCATAATTGTACTAGTGCCAGAATTTTGCTGATCATTGGACAGTTTTAGATAAATGTTATAAAGCAAAGATGATACAGCTGTTAAGCCTCACCTTTTTACCTTGGCTAGGGAACTCTCTGAGGAAGCAGATGGTCCTGAGTTTCAAGCCATGAATCACTGTCATGGATTCTCCTTCAAGCTGTCTTAGAGTACGTGGAGTTGATAAACCCCAGAAGGTAACATTTTCATTACTATCTCTGTCACTCTGATCAAGCACTTTTGCAGCTGAAATGATCTTTATTACTACCATGCTAAGGCTCTAGAAATGAATAGAAAGTTTCAACTAATCACTGTGGGCTTGTCTTCATTATTGCTCTACATAGGTGCAGTGTGAAGACACACAGTGTAGACACCACTTTAAGTTGATGTAATTTATGTTGCTCAGGGAGGGTGGTTTTTTACACCCTGAGCAACGTAAGTTACATCAATTTAAGCAGTAGTGTAGACGAGCCCTATGATTCAGTATCTGATAGAGATCTCAAGGTTTTCACTTTACCACTCTTCTTGCTGCTCTGGAGTGATGGAGGAGGAGGAAAAGAAACTATATCTGTTTCATTGCATTTATGCAAACTTATTAACAAAAAGAGAGAAATCCACATTTTGTGTATGCTGAGGAGATGAAATGATGCAATGTTCAACATCATAAATACAGGTATATTTCAAATAGGTTATCCCCATTTTTGACATCCTCATCTACGCATACCTGAGGAAGTACCCCAACTTGTGGATACTAGCCCAAGCTTTCCAAGACTACAGAAATGGGTGAATGGAGCTTGAGGAGAAGGAAATTGAGAGAGGAAAGACAAACACCAAGGAGAATGGAAGCCCCTAGATCTAAATCATGGAAATCAAGTGAAGAGATGATTGTGCTTAGAGTTAAGAAGGAGAAAAACAGGGTTGAGGAATTCAGAGGATCAGACAAGTTGGGAGAAAAAGGAAAATATCTGACTGGGCTGCACAGATTGGGATTCCCTTCAAGACCTTTTCCACTCAGCTTATCCAGAACATCTTCTTCAGTTCTGGGAGAACACTTCATCCAGTTCTCTGGGATCCAAAAAACTCAGTTTAGCTCTAGATTTCATCACTCACGTTCCTTTATTTTGCACACAGCAAAGCTACACTGAGTTGACCAGACTCAGGTATATAGGGTAGGCATAAGGTAGACCACACATCCAATGTTACCCAGAAACTTTCTCCCTTCATATACATTTACACATCTCATTGCATTTGCTATATATTACATCACACATTTTTGGGTTCACTTGATTACTTTGCTGGAACCAATCCCTGTGCAGCATGCTTTGTCCATGCATTGTTCATGCTCCACATCCTCTGTACATTCTTAACTTATCTTGTTAATTGTTAGCAAATAATTCCCTGGATGTTCTCCCTCTTATCTTAGCTTGTTCAGACAGTCTGTCTTTTTAGCCTATTGACCTATTTACTTTAGCCAAATGATTAAAGCTACGATTTAGTCACAGACATCGCGAAAGTCATGGAATCCATGACTTCCAGCCACCTCTGTGACTTCAGCCTGCAGTGGTTAGAAGCTGCAGGGTCCCCCACCTCCAGTGGGGGCAGGGAGCTGTGGGGTCCCCCTGGTGCCTCTGGCGGAGGGTCACCAGTGGGAGAACCCCCCGGCCTCTAGCAGCAGCAGAAGAACACCCTAGCCCCCAGCGGCAGTGGAGGAATCTCCAAACCCCTGGCAGAGGCCTCCCTGTGGGGGAACCTTGGGCCTGAACCCTGGCTGCCACCGGCGATGGCAGGAGAATCCCTGAGCCCCAGCTGCTGTGAACAGAGGGGAAATCCCTGAACACCCAGCAGAGAACCCCCAAGTCCCTGGCCTCCAGCAGGGGAACTCCTGATGCCCCGGCTGCTGTGGGAGCCCTCAACTGTCGTGGGTGGCAGGGGTTCCCTGAGCCCCTGGCAGAGGACCCCTGGTGGGGGAAGCCCTTCAGTGGTGGCTGCAGTGGGGGAATCTCTAAGGCCCTGGCCGATGGTGGCAGGAGAATCTCTGAGCCTCCGACCGCCTTGGGAATCCCACATCTCCTAGCTCCCATGGGCAGCGGGGGCCCCTGCAGTGGCTGGGGTATCCCGCAGGCCCAGCTGCTATAAGTTGCTCCTAGCCCCTGCACACCTGCCCCACTTCAGGCAGTTTGGGGATCCACAGATCCCCATTTTGTCAGGTATATTTTTAGTAAAAGTCAGGGACAGGTCACAGTTTCCACGATTTTTTTCTTTTTTGCCTGTGATCTGTCCCTGACCTATTTACCTCCCTTATTCTATCCTCTAAGAAATGAAGTCTCCCTTCATGTGTTAACTACTCCTGTCTGGCCAGGCATCAGCTACAAGAGGAAGAAGAATGTAATTGCTACCTAATTAAAAATTGTGAATATCTGAGTGACCTGAAGAATCTTGAACAAATTCAGAAATGTATCCCTTTATGTAACCATCTGTCATAAACAGATTGTTAAGGGTTAATGTCTCTTCTACCTGGAAAGGGTTAACAAACAACACCTGACCAGAGGACCAATCAGGAGACAAGATACTTTTAAATTTGGGTGGAGGGAAGCTTTTGTGTGTGTTCTTTGTCTGTTGTGTGTTCTTCTCTCGGGGTGGGTCCTGCATGAGACCAGAAAATTTACTAAGGCTCTCTAGTTTCTGTGCTTCAAATAGTAGTAAAAACAAGGCGGTTAGGGCTTGTTGTTTTACTCTATTGCATTGTGGATCTGCTGTGGTTAACTTTTAATATGTAGTTGCTGGAATATTTTGATTTGTATTAGTATACTGGGGGGCCAAGTTTCCTTTCTGGTGTCTGTAACGCATAAGACCCATCTTTGAGTTACAGTATTTCCTTACTTTTCCTTTCTTTTCAAAAGATTTCTTTAGGAACCTGATTGATTTTTTTTCTTGTTTCCCTTTTTTTTTTCCCCAGGGGATTGGAGATAACTCACCAGGACTTGTGGCGGGGGGATGATGGTGGAGGGGTAGAGTAGAACCTCTCTCGGCTGTCGCCTTGACTCTGTTTGCCTCTTTGTGGAAGGAGGGTCGTGCTTCTCTGTTTGTGATTTAATGAGTTTGGCCTGTATTAGTAGTCTCTCAGTGATTAGGGAGAGGGGCGGAAAGTCTGGGAGGGGAAAGAAGGTAGGAATGGTTTATTTCTCCTTGTTTTAAGGACCCAAGGGATTTGGGTTCTTGGGGTCCCCAGGGAAGGTTGGGGAGGTCAGAGTGCCCCAAAACACTATATTTTTGGGTGGTGGCAGTGCTATCAGATCTAAGCTGGTAATTAAGCTTAGAGGATTCCTGTGTTAGTATCTCATTTTCTGAACTCTAAGGTTCAGATCTGAGAGGAAATGCTATGACACCATCATAGGTTACAAAGTGGTAGTTCTAATCCAACTTTGTGAGCACTTCAGGACATGAACATAACTACCCTAGAGCAAATCTTGTTCCCTTTCCCATAGGGAAGAGGAACTAGTGGATTCCACTGCATCGTGACTGGTTGGGGCAGATGTGAGCACTTCAAGGAAATGTATCTCACAGAACTCTGCTCTGTCAGGGCTCTATTCTTGCCATAGTGGGAGCATAGGGGTGTTTGGATGGTCTTGGTGAGAATGCAGCTGAGAAAATTTCCATTGGAGAGGAGCTTATGGACAATTTGTGGCACTACAGAAACCTTCTTGATGGATTTCTCTTTGCCACGGGACCTGTTCCTTAATTACATCTAATGTAATCACTGGTGGAATCCAATTCTTGGGCTTGCACTTACCTGTTCCCATTAACGCCATGACATTCCTATAATCCAGTAGGGAGTACAGCCAGAAGCTATTGCAATGGCAACTGAGGTATATGAGAGGGATTTTGGATCTCTCCCCACTTAAACCACTAGTTCACCTGCTGTGCCAAACCCATTTACTCAGACTTGATGCAAAGACCAGTCAATGCATTATATTGGCCATTATAAAGTTCTCCATTGGGTAATCTTCTAGGAGTGTTTGGGATACTGTGAATTGTTAAATGACCTAGCATCTATCTAGTTATATCTTGATTTTATCTATTTATTTATTCTCATATGCATTTGAAATATGATTGCTTCATTCATCTTTCTAAGGATACTGGTCAGATTTTCTTTTGCTGTTGTTACAGACCCAGGCCAGTGGGGTACAGAAGTCTGGTCCTATTGGCATCCAGGAGGTGGGCGGGCGAAGCCCACCTACTTCTAAAGGACCTCCCCCCAGCCTAAGGGGAGGATCCACAGGTCTGTGACACCAAATGATTTCAGTGGGACAAGTAATGAAAAAAGAGGATCGGGAGTGAGGTCATAGGGCTAAACGAAGGGAGCCTAATGGGGACACTGAGCAGAGAACCCTGGACAACGCCCACTGCTCCTTGAAGGCGTCAAGATAGCCAGTGGACGCCGCCCAGAGGAACTCTGCCCGGACACGTGAATGGACAGAGGAGCAGAAATAGGCCCCACAGTCACAGGAAATACCATCGGCTAACCTCCTCTCCCTGGTTTTGTAGATGGCCAGTTTGGCCAGGGCCAAGAGGAGGTTGATAAGGAGATCCTGTGACTTCGTGGGGCCACGGATGAGGAGTGCATAGATAAAAAGGTGAGGGGAAAAGTGCAACCAAAAACAAAAGAAAAGGGTCAAGAGGAGCCAGAACAGGGACTGCAATCTTGCACACTCCAAATATACATGTGCCAGGGTCTCCTTCACGCCACAAAAAGGGCAGGTGTTGGGGATGGGTAAACTGTGCCAAGTACACGCCCGTGCTCACGGCCCCGTGAAGGAGCCACCAACTGACATCCCCAGTGGGCCGCAGGACCAGGGCAGAGTACAAGCTGGCCCACTGGGGCTTCTCACCCTCGAGAGGTGGCAGGAGGTCCCACCATTTGGTATCAGGGCGGGACGCGAGGGTGAGGTAGTGAAGGGTGTGGAGCACGAGTGTGTACAGATGTTTCCGTGGCGCGGTCTGGAACAGAACCGGCTGCACATCGTGCAGCCGGCTTGCAGAGAAAGGGAGAGGGCCGATTGGGTCCACGGGGCAGGGGCCCTATAAAAATGTCCGGGGCCGGGGTGGAGGGTGGGCGGGGCGTGCCTCTCGTAGGACCCGGTCGAGGTAAGCCCGAGCAGCAGGCAGCAAAGCGGCCCTCACCTCCTGAAGTACGCGCCAGGGGAGTATGAGGTCTGGAGAGCCCCATGCGCCGAGCGAGCGTCAGGGGATCCAGCCAATCTCCCCGGTCGTAGTCCAGGAGGTCTCCGACCCTGGTGACTCCCGCCAAGACCAGCCTCCGGCGCACCGCGGGGGACTCCGCCACCTGCACACGAAGCTGGGGATTGTGTAGCAGGGGCTCCGCGAGGAGGTCGGCCCCACGGTGGCCGCCACGGACCTGGTCGTGGAAAAGAGCTTCCAGGTCCGGAGGAGGTCTTGGTAGAAGACCGGCAGCCCGGAGAGGTCTCGCGGAAGACCTCTCGGATGGAGGTAAAAGAGCTGCCGGTCGTATCGGAGCCCTCGGAAGCGGCGGAGGAAGGCGTGCGCCAGTACGCTCCACGCCGGACTACCGCACCATACAGGAGCCTCTGCAGGGCCTGGAGGCGGAAGACACGGACCTGAGTGCGTAGGCACTTCAGGCCCTGCCCCCCTTCCTCCAGGGGCAGGTGGAGGACCCCTGCAGAGACCCAGTGCGTCCCTGGCCAAAAGAACTCCAGAATCGTCGTCCGGAGGTTGGCCAGGAAATCCGGGGCCGGGACCAGGGTGTTGAGCCGGTACCAGAGCATGGACAGGACCAGTTGATTAAGCACCAGTGCCCTCCCCGAAGGGAGAGGCACCGGAGTAGTCCGTCCATTTCCGGAGCCGCTCCGCCACCCTGCCCTCCAAACCGTGCCAGTTCTCCGGCGGAGACGGATGCGTGGCAGAAAGGTAAACGCCGAGATAGAGCAGCGGACCCCGCGCTCCACCGGATGGCCTGAAGCGCGGGTGGAGGGAGCTCGCCTGCCACCCGTCCCCGACCACCAGGCCAGAGCTCTTGACCCAGTTAACCCGGGCGGAGGAGGCCGCCGAGTACACAGCCTGGCAAGCCTCCACCCGCGCCAAGTCGCCCGGGTCCTGGACCACGAACGAGGAGCACATCGTCAGCGTACGCCGACAGGACCAGCCGCAGCTCCGGCTCCCGAAGCACCAACCCCGTCAACCCTCTCGCGGAGGAGAGACAGAGGAAGGGCTCGATCGCCAGGCGTACAGCTGGCCCGAGAGGGGGCACCCCTGCCGCACTCCCCGCCCGAAGCTGACCGGCTCGGTCAGGGTCCAGTTGAGCCTGACCAGACACTCCGCAGAAGCGTACAGCACCTGGAGAAAACCCACACAAAACGGGGTCCGAAGCCGAACGCTCGCAGAGTACCCAGGAGATACCCGTGATCCATCCTGTCGAACGCCTTCTCCTGATCCAGGGACAAGAGGGCGAACGACAGACCATCCCTACACCCTAATTCCAGAAGGTCCCGGACCAGATAAAGTTATCAAAGATAGTGCGGCCGGGACGGTGTAGGTCTGGTCTGGATGGACCACGTCCGCCAGCACGGACCCTAGACGCAGCGAGATGGCCTTTGCAATGATTTTGTAGTCCGTGCTGAGGAGCGAGATGGGACGCCAATTCCGTAAGTCGCGGAGGTCCCCCCTCTTCGGCAATAAGGCGAGCACGGCTCGCCTGCACGAGAGAGGGAGGACCCCGCTCTGCAAAGACTCGGCCCAGACGGTGACCAGGTCTGGGCGAGAGAACGTCCCAGAACACGCGGTAGAACTCCACGGTCAGCCCGTCCATGCCGGAGATTTATTGGTGGGCATGCGACGGAGGGCTTCCGAGAACTCGGCCAGAGTGAGAGGCAGCTCTAGCCGGTCCCGGTCGCCCGTGCCGACCGTCGGGAGCCCGTCCCAGAGTACTCTGCAAGCGTTAGGATCGGTCGGATCCGGGGAGAAAAGGGCCGCGTAGAAGGCCCTGGCCCTCCCGCACATCTCCGCCGGGTCCGTGAGGGGGGTGCCGTCCTCCGCCAGGAGGCAGGTGACGTGTTTCTTGGCCCCCCTCCTTTTCTCCAGGGCGTAGAAGAAGCGGGAGCCGCGGTCCATCTCCCGAAGGAGGTGGATGCGGGATCGAACAAAAGCACCCCGGGCCCGATGGTCCTCGAGGGCTCGGAGCTCCTCCCGCTTCTCCCGGCACGCTCCGCAGAGGGATGGATCCTCGGGGCTGGCGGCCAGACGCCTCTCCAGCTCCAAGACCTCCCGCTCCAGCTGCTCTATGGCCGCATCCCTCCGCCGGCTGGCGCCCCGGGTGTAGTCACGGCAGAAGAGCCGGGCGCACCTTCCCCAGATCCCACCACCGCCGCGCCGAGGAAAAGGCGCGCCGCTGCCCTCGCCAGGCCAGCCAAAACTCCCGGAAGGACGCCACGAAGCCCGCATCCTCCAGCAAACTATTATTAAAGTGCCAATAGGCCGGCCCCGGCCTCTCCGCGCAGAGAGAGGCTGTCACGGTGGCAAGATGGTGATCCGAAAAGGGGGCCGGCCGAACGCCGGAGGAGTGGGCCCGTAAAAGGTGGAAACGTGACAGATAAATGCGGTCCAGCCGGGAGTGGCGCGACCGATGGGCCTCCACCCGGACGAAGGTGAACGTCGAAACGTCGTCCGGGGTGGTCGCGCCAGACGTCCACCAGGGAGTGGCGTTCGACAATCTCCCGGAGGACGTCCGCGGCGCCGGGCACTGCTCGGTCCCCGAGCGGTCCCGTTCCTCGAGGTGGTATTAAAGTCCCCTCCCAGGACCAGGCACTCACGAGGATCCAGGGAGCCGAGGAAGGCGGACGCCTGCTGATAAAAACGCAACCTCTCCGGGCCCGATGTCGGGGCATAAACATTGACGAGATTAACCACAAGCCCCTCCATGCGGACCCGGAGGTGCAGCAGGCGGCCCGGCACAGCCTCAGCGACCCCCAGCACCTCGGGCCGTAGGTCGGGGGAGACAGGGTCGCCACCCCAGCCGCGCAAACCGAGAAGTGGCTAAAGTAGGCCTCGTTCCCCCACTCCAGCCGCCAGCTAGCTTCAGCGGCCGGATCCGTATGGGTCTCCTGCAGGAAAATCACAGAGTACCCCCCTCCCGGAGGTAGGAGAGCACCTGGTTCCTGCGGAGACCCATCCTACAGCCCCGGGTGTTTAACGTGGCAAAGATGATCGGTGCCATGAGGAGGGCTGGGGGGGATCCTCGCCAGCAGACACGCCCACAGCCTCCGGCAGGCCGCGCAGCAATCCGTGACCTACCCCATAGGTGACTAAAGAGTCACGGAAGAGGCGGACCCGCTGGTAGGCCGCGGCGGCCTGCTTCCCGGTCCTCTTACCCTCCCCCATGAGGGCCCTCGCGGCCCGGAGGACCTGATGGAAATCCCCCATCGCTGGAGCGCAAGCTGGACTTTGTTACGGGAGCCACGGACGTCCTCGGAACTCCCGCAGCTCTCCCTCAGCGCATGGGGGGGCGGGGTCACTGATCGATGACTGTCCCCCAGTGGGGCCCCCGTCACAGCCCCGTGGCCCACCGAGGCGGGCAGGCAGGGGGCAGACCCCCGACGTGGCGTCCGATGGGCCGACGCCACGCGACCCGCCCCGCGCTCCCCGGTTCAACAAGGGTGGCGGAAGGAGAACAGCAGCCCCTGGTGGGTCGGGAAAGAAAAAACTAGTGAAGCCGCACCCTGGGGGTATTCCCAGGGGCGGCACTGGCATCACAGGAGGTGGGGGGACAAGGACAGGGCTAACAGGAGTAGGGCGGGGATCAGGGAGAGAATCTGGGAAGGGGGGCAGAGAGACGATCCTGAGCCCCTATAGGTGAGCCACTGGACGGTGGCTCCTCCTGGCCAGGCTCAGGGATCTGGGAAGTGGGAAGGGGACCCCTAATGATGCCGGGCGCAGCCACTGTGGCACGTGTGGCAGCCTCGGCATCCAGAGATAGATGTTTGTCAATGGGGTCCCCGCCTAGGAAGGAGGGCGGGTCCTCCCACCCAAGAAGGACACCCCCTGGGAACCGGGTCCCGGCAGCGGGGCACTGGCCGTCGCCTAAGGGGCTCGGCGGCCAGTCAACAGGGTGCCACCCGCAGCCGGGTCGATGGAGGAATCCAGGGGACCCTCAGAGGTGGGAGCAGAAGCAGCGGTCAGGGGAAAGGAACTCGGGGACAGGGGACCGGGGTGAGGTCGCCCAGATCGAGGCCGCTGGCAGAGGGTCGTCCTCCCCCTGCGTGACTGGGGTCAGACCCAGGGCCTCGATCTCCTCATAGATGGAAGGGAGATCACCATCCACCACCCCAGGGCCCCTCGCTAGCACCCGAGGCGACACCCACCTCGGCACTCGCAGAGGCTTTGAGTGGGAAGGGGGTGAGAGAGGCTCCCTTGGGGGCTTCCACGGGAGGGACCCCGGAGGAGGGGCGGCGTTACTCTCCGGTGCTGCCACGATGTCCCCAGCCGGCACCACAGAATGGGAGTCATCAGGGGGCAAGGCGGAAGGCTCGTCATCGGTGCCCCCCTTCCTGCTCTTCCGGGGGCCTCCGAATCTGAAGGATTAACGAGGCTCGAGCCTTCCGCTTGCCCCGCTTCCCCTGCACTAAAGACCAGCCCTCCATGGCATCATCCGGGGGCTGGCTAACAGGGGTCGATCGGGGGCAAGGGCAATGGCTCAGGGACTCCGGGAGGCAGTGGTGGGACGGCAGAAGTGAGGGAAGATTCCCCCTGGGATGAGCCCTCTCCCACGCCCGGCGGTATCCCGCTGCACCCTCCTCCACAGCGATGGACCGAGAAGGAGGAGGAGGGGCAGCTTCGGGTGCCGGGCAGCCAGGGGTGCGGTGATGACAGGGCCGGCACCGTGCCGGGGCTCAGGGGTCCCGGACGCTCCTCCGTGCTGGGCCAAGGGGCAATCCCTCCGGATGTGCCCCATCGCCCGGCAGAGGTAGCACCGGGCCTCCCCCGTCGAATAGTGCACCCGGTAGTGGGCCCCCTGGTAGGGGACCAGAAGGACCCCTCGAGCGCCTCCCCGCCACGCGCCGCCGGCGGCAGTTGAAGCTGCACTTGCCGGCGGAACGAGAGGACGTGACGGAGGGCGGGGTCCTTGCAGCCCAAGGGGAGAGGGCTGATGACGGAGATGGGGCGCCCAGGGCAGAAAGGGCGGGCAACAGGGCGGCATTGGGCAGGAAGGGAGGGACGGAGGTCAGGACCAAGCGGACCCCCAGGTCTTCCAACGGCTCCAGGGGGACGAACACGCCCCCCACCGCCAGGCCCCTCTCTACCGCCTCCTGTGCGGCGGCCTCCGATGCGAGGAAGAAGACCACCTTCCCGTACATTTTGGAGGCCGCCACGATGGCCGTGGGCCCCACCACCCTCGCCAACGCCCGCACGTAGGTCTCCACGTGGGGCGAGGCGGGCACCAGGAGGCAACGGACGCCGTGCTTCCTGGTCAAGGTGGGAAAGGGTCCCCGGCCGCTGTAGATGGTGGTGGGAAGCGTGGTCGGAGGAGCGGCGGCAGGCGGGGGGGCCGCCGCCACCTGGGCGTACGCCCTGGGGGCCGGGGGAGGGACACCCGCAGAGCTGGTGGAGGGAATAGCGGGGAGGGATGCCGCAGCCGGGAGCGGGGCTGCGGCAGTGGGGGCAGTTTCCGCCATGGAGGGCCTGGCCTTTTTAGCGGGGCCCTTACCCTTCTTCCCACCCCGACCCTTCCCACCGGCTGGGGGAGCTCCCCCCGAATCGGAAGGGGGGAGGGACGTGGCAGCAGCGGAGGTCTCCCCGGTACTCGCCGCTGCCAGTGCCCCAGCAGGGGCGGAGGTAGGTGGATCGGCAGCGGCGGTTGAGGTGGAGGCTAGGGCAGTGGACATGGGGGCAGGTGGAGGAGGGGCAGTGGGAGCATCGCGAGGGGTCTCCCCCGCCGCGTCCCCCGCCATAACGAGAGCGGGGGGGGACAAACAGCGAGGGGAGGGGAAGGAGAGGAGGCGACCACCCCTCCCCGCTAGGCTGCAGGCAGGGGAGGAGGGTGCCAGAAAGGGAAGGCTAAAGGGGGCGGGGAGCAACCAAGGACCTAGGGGTGGAAGGTGACAGGGCACCGACGCAGAGGGGAGTTCCGGCTCCTCCAGTTGCACTGGGGGATCAGGGGGACAATGGCAGAGGGGCGGGGGTGCAGTGAACAAGGGGAAACTCAAATGGGGGAAGGGCACAAGCGCATGGGGGGGCGTGGGCGCACGAGGGGAGGGACCAATCAGGGCTGGGGGAGCACAGGGTGGGGGGAGAAGGGCGAGCTGGGAATGGGGCAGAGGGACCACGGGGATAGCTGCAGGGCTGGGGCAGAACTAGCAGGGCCACAGAGGGAAATAGGTGGGGCGGAAAAAAGGAAAGGGGCCAGTCCAGGGGGGGGGGGAAGGTGGTGCGCCCACAGGCACTTGTGCAAAAGTCAATTATATTGCTGCTGCTGCTGCAGGCCCAAATGATGGAAGTGGGCGTGGTGGGTCAGGCGAGCAGCTCAGTCCCAGAGGCAGGAGTCCAAGGCGAAGGAAAACAGCCAGCGGGGGTGGTGGAGGGGGCAACGATGGTGGTGGGGGAAAGGGAACACAGATGGACCGGGGGCAGGCTCCCCGCCACACCCCCGGTGTCCCAACAGACACAGTCCAAACCCCCACCACAAGAGCACAGGTCGAAAAAGACTCAGTCCAGGAATACCCCCTCCACAGTGGTCTTCACGTGGTCTCCAGCAGCGGGCGGTCTCCTCCTCCTCCTCCTTCACCTCCTCCGGGCTCCAACAGCTCGCCAGCAACTGCCACAGCAGCCCCAGCAGCTCCAGGTGGTGGTGGTCTGGTGTCCAGGCAGGAGGGACCCCGCTCAGAAGGTGTCCTCAGCAACAAGAGCCGGGGTCCCTCACTCCCCCCCTCTCTGGGAAGCAGGCCAGCAGCCCCCCCCCCTCAAGGGCTGTAGGTGGAGTAACAGCAGGAACCGAGGGGGGGGGGGAATCTACTAGCAGCCAGCAGTGAGCAGATACAGAGAGAGAGGGGTGGGTGGTGGTGTCTAAGCCCAGCCAGGGGAGCAGCAGAAGCAGGAACAGCAGCAGCAGCAGCAGCAACAGCAGCAGCGAGGGCCCAGCGCCCAGCAGGAACAGCAGCAGCAGCAGCAGCAGCCCTCTCCCTCCTTCCTCTACAGCAGAGCGGTCGAAGGGAGAGGAGCTACTCCTGGCCCCAGGAGAAGCAGGGTTCTGTTCCCTGAGGGACCAGAGCAGGGGCTGCACTAGAGTAATCAGGAACCTGCTAGAACCAATTAAGGTAGACAGGCTGATTAGATCACCTGCAGCCAATCAAGGCAGGCTAATCAGGGCACCTGGGTTTAAAAAGGAGCTCACTCCAGTCAAGTGAAGAGAAGCCAGAGAAGAGGAAGTGTGTGTGAGGAGATGGGAGCAAGAGGCACAAGGAGCTGAGAGTGAGAGGGTGTGCTGCTGGAAAACTAAGGAGTACAAGCATTATCAGACAGCAGGAGGAAAGTCCTGTGGTAAGGATAAAGAAGGTGTTTGGAGGAGGCCATGGGGAAGTAGCCCAGGGAGTTGTAGCTGTCATGCACCTGTTACAAGCAGCACTATAGACAGCTGCAATCCACTGGAACCTGGAGTAGAGGGTGGGCCCGGGTTCCCCCCAAACCTCCCAACTCCTGATCAGACACAGGAGGAGTTGATCCAGACTGTGGGGAAGATCACTAAGGTGAGCAAATCTGCCAATAAGTGCAGGACCCACCAAGGTAGAGGAGGAACTTTGTCACAGTGTAAATACACCTCCCTCCAGCTGCCTCATTTGCTACATCTCTTCAGGAATAAACCTACAGAAAGGACAGGCAAAAGTAGCACCCCCTGCCTGCCCTTGACATTTCTGCCTGGGGAGGTGGTAACAACTACTGGGGTCTCAGTTGCTGCAAGCTGTCTGCCCTCCCCCCTCTAACTACGCCAGTGCTGTCCACTTTTGGGGCTGTGCAAGGTGTCTGAGAGCATTTCCATTGGAGAGGAGCTTATGGACAATTTGTGGCACTACAAACACCTTCTTGATGGACTTTCCTTTACCACAGGACCTGTTCCTTAATTACATCTAATGTAATCATTGGTGGAATCCAATTCTTGGACTCGCAGTTACCTGTCCCTATATTTTCAGTCAATGCATTCTATTGGCCATAGAGCAAGCTAGTTTTGATTAGTAGGGAATATTTGTGTGTTCTTTTTCTTTCTTCTTATGGTTACAGAGTATGATTTGAATTAACTTTTTCTTTCTTCTTATAAACTCCACTGAAGAAATCAGGGGGGAAAAAAAAAACATAGGTTGGTTCATTTAACACCATAATCTAATGGATCAGATCAAAAAAATCTCCAGGCCGTTCTGAGGTATGAGAAAGCCAAACTTTGATTTCATTTCTCCACAGAGTTGTGAGATGTGACATGGAAAAGTGCTAAGAAGAACTGAGCTGCATAGTGTGAGCCCTGACAGAAAACATGAAGCATATGAAGCTGAAAAAGAAAAGATCAAATAGCCAAGTGGTTGGTATTCAGGCTACTTTCTCCAGTCGAGTTTGTTGTGTGCAGCAATACGGCACTGTGTCTATGGGTATCTTACAGCCTGAAGTACAGTAGACAAAAATTGTAGTTTAAGATGATACATCTGAACCTTTGGCTAATAATCCACTATATCTAACACTGATCTCTACTGTAGTTACTGTGGTACAGACTGCATGGCATGGCAGGTCCCGATTAGATGGGGGAGCATGTTAGAAAGCAGCAAGTGAAAAAAAGCGTGGACTCAACTGTAAGTTGAAAAATACCATCAAACACATGGGAAATCCTTTGCCTTCTTAACAAGAGTAATTTAATGTAATTGTGTTTTATCCATATAAATGTGCCCAAAGGTCTAGGGATCAGGTGCATGACTTTACAGATGCATTATAAACAAACTTGCTATTATTACATTACTACTTTAAATGGAAGGTGTTTTTCTTTTCTAGGCTGGCGAAAAGAATTATTACAAAAAACAAGTTTGCAAGTCAAGGCAGGCTTTTATGGATCTCCGTTGTTTCCAAGTAATACAACTGTTTTCATATTAAGAAAAATAGTGAAGCATCTGTTATTATGGTACACACCAGTATATTCTTTCAAGAAATGCATTTAATTTGCTTGCATCAAATATCTTTCCATTCTACTCCATATTTTAACAATGGCTGTTTGTAAAAGATTATACATGTGTAGACACATGCACACACTTAATCCTTCTAAAACACCCTCCTTTTTCAGAAAACACCGTATAAACACTAAAAATTGCAACTTAATGACACTTCTGTGATGTGGATATTAAACTGAAGCACAGACAGGTGAAATGACTAGCCTAATTTTCTTCCCCAATGTTATATGTTAGTATTCTATTAACTGTCTTACACCATGCCTATCAGCTGATATGAGGGCAGCACAGTATCTCAGATCTGAACTACAGAGGCACCAGAAACATGAAAGAAAAAGTCAAATGAACATTTCATACCCTTAAAAGAACAACCCTGTCTTTTGCGCTCAGGTATTCAAATGGACAAAATCACATGGGTGAAGGCTTTAATTTTTACCAACCCAGAACATCCATTGCCTAGTTTACATATAACTGTTAGGCTCTAGACACCCTAGCAGGAGAACAGGGGATCTGAACCCAAAAGAGTAAGCAATTGAATCAACTGTTTGTATAAAATGTAATTGTGTATAAAAATATGTTGAGTAAGGTCTTTTATGAAAGCCTGCAATGTTCTGAATGTGATGGTCATTATGATATATAGACTGTGGTTATGAATCTGTGCATATGACCTGTACTGCAATTTCAAATACATCTCACAGCAGGGAGGCGCTTCTCCAAAGCCAAATGCTTACACAAAACCAGATGCAAGTAACAATCCATGGTACAACCCCAGAAAGAAAAATGATGGACCATTATTGTTGGTGGGAAGATATTGGGACATCCTAACTGCCAAGTCGAGAGGCAATTTTCCCTAGCATGAATCACCATAGCCTGTGAGGAAAAAAAAATACAAAACAAACAAACCTGCAAACCTTTAAAAGAGTCATGGTTTGAAGTGAAGGTGATCCAGAAACTTAGCGAAACCTTTAAGTAGGAAGATGCCCATGAAATGCTGGATCACCTTTCTGACAGGGGGCATACTAGGAAACTGTTTAAAGGTAGTAGGTAACTTGCATTAGAAAAAATAATTTATCTAATAAAGAAGTGTAAAATCTTGAAGTTGCCTCTTTGTTTGTTTTCTGTGCAACTTGTATATGTTTGCTTTTTCCTTTTCTTTCACCTTGTGAATCTGCGGTTTTCCTGTTAAATGTATTTTTTGTTTATTTTTACTCCAAGCAAGTCTCTGTTGTGCAAACGCTGTGGAGTATGTGTCCCAAAGTGAATTAAGTACTGGAGGCTGTTTTCACTCCTTTAGCAGTGATGAACCAGAGGGGGGAAGTCTGAATGTCTGGGAGTTAAGAGCTGGGAAAAGATGAATTTGAGGAAATTTGGGACTGCAAAGGCTGTTGAGGTCACCCTGTAAGGAGTAACTAGGCTGCTGGAAGCCAGGATGAGACCTTTTGGATTTTGGGCTGGCTACTGTGTCAGGGCTTGGAGCCATAGCAGCAGAGTATTAAGTCATCTATAGTTGCAAGGTGTGGGGTGTTAGAACTCTGTGTTGAGCTGGGTGATCCCCGAACCACCACACATGTAAGTTTTGCAAATTTTTCAAGAGAAAAATTCAACCCTGTACAGAAGATTAGGGCTTGGTCTAAGCACCACTGAAATCCATCACAAACTTTCAAAATAAGGTTAAGAGGTGCACAGCCCTTCTGCTGGCCTGCTGAACAGGAGTGAAATTCACCCCAATGAATGCATGAACCTAGTCCAGGAGAAAACAGCAAATCTTCTCACAATGGGAAACTAAAACAGTCACAGGAATTTTTTGGCTGAATAAGGACTGAGTGAAATTTGAGAAAGGAATTAGCCTGTAGTTGCTCTTGAATCTGGGGACAAATGACTTGATTCTGCTTTCACACTAGTGTAAACCAGGAGCAACTCCATTTCAGGCAATGACAACCAGATCCAAAGAGCCTTGAACTGATGTACCATAATCGGTCAGGTATAAAAAAGAAGAGGACAAAGATGGATAGCTGCACAGAGAGGTCTCTTAAATATTTTGATACATTTTCATCCTTTTTTAATATAATAATTTAGGAGATTTGTCACATCATTACTTAAATGTAAGAGATGTGCTAACTACCTAAGGAAAAGGCTATCACGGGGCATGTAAATCTTTTTATGAGAAAGAAAGCAAACAAAATTTTGACCTAAGTCAAAGTTTATAAAATATTGACGTGGATTATACTCTTTGTGGGAGTAATTTTACTTCAATCCCTCATTAGAGATTCAATCTCTCTTTATATTAGCTGATCAATCAGGCAATATCATTGAGTGGCAGGTGGGAATAAGGTCAAAACTGTAATATGCTTACCTTTGGACTCATTGAATAGCTGTTTTATAGCCCTTCAAATAGGACCACAGATCTTAATCATCAAATAATGGTCTGTCTAGACGCAGCCATGAGGAAACCAGAGAACTTGGTGCCCCAATGGACTCGTATGTAGATCCCACAGTACTAGTTAACTGTATCAAATTGTGTATATGGTTTTTTTACTACTTTATTTTTATTAGCTGAGGCTAAATTTTCATAATTTCTTATGCTGTGTTCACTTGAAAATCTGTCCACTTATTTTGGTGGGAATTGAGCTGTTTCAAAAACCCCATTGAGGGTGCTGAGCCATACTGAAGATGCTAGCTATTATGTTTCTTGCATGTCTGTCTTGTCACATTATATAAAACGTTTCATGATGAAATCTCATGCAGCAGCCCAATCCAGAAGGATAAACTCCTGTTACTGGAACTATGAAACTTAATGACAAATGAAAAAGAGCACACAAGCATTGAGTCTTTTTAGTGAGGAAAAAGTTTTTCTCAGCTAGCCCAAAATAACAGGCAAGGAAGTGAGCAATGAAGTTGGGGTTTGAGAAAGAAAAACAATTGTTGTAGCAAATGCTTACACAAGTAAAGACTGGTATTTACTGAGTTTGAATTTGGAATGAAAGTGCAGACTGTTTCTTACTTTATCCAAATGATTTGTTTATCTATTGTAAATGAGCAATGATTATTAGTACACTCACATACTCAAACAGCAGTTTAAGGCAGCTGGGTGTTGAACTGTGGAGGGTACCGACATGTGGGATCAGGGTAAAATCTTGGCTCCATTGGACTCATTGGCAAAACTCCAACTAATTGACTTAAACAGGGCCAAAATCCACCCTTAAGCATCGGAGTTAATGCCCAAGTGCAAAATTATGTGTCTTAACTCATGCACCCAAGATTGACATTTGGATATCGAGAGCCTGATTCTCATTTACACTAAGGGCCTGATCCAAAGCCCACTGACGTAAATGGAAAGACCCTCAGTTGACTTTAATTATCTTTGGATGAGGTCCTAAATCCCTGGCAGTGTAAAAGGGCCTTAAAGTGGATGTAAATGCAAATTATTCCAATCTTAAGGCCCCCTTACACTGTCAGAGATGGTAATTTAATTCCAGCTTGAGGAGACATACTTGCACTAGATCTGAGTGCACTAAAAATAGAAGTGTACCTGTGGCAGCACAAGCAGTGAGAGAGTCAAGTACAATCTTATCCAAGATCCTAGTCACAAACTCAGGGCGCCTACCTGCTTGCACTACCATGGCTATACTTCTGTTGTTACCATGCTAGTTCAATCAATGCTAGTGTGGGCATGTCTACTTAATATACAGTGTAGACATACCCTTAGTGTGAATAAGAACAGGCCAAGAGATTCATAGCTACAGGGCTACAAAGCTCCCAGACACTTCATCAAAAGTCATTAGTTCACAGTAAAACTCAGAAACTTCATTAAAGTCTTGTCTACATTTGGAAAGTTACTAAAAAAGCTATTCCAGAATAAGAATGTTCACACAGATTGTTATACGGAAATAATTATTCCAGAATAGCTATTTTGGTAAATCTCCAAGTATAGATAAGCTGTGAAAGAGAAACATTTCTGAAACATGTAATCACAGTCTAGTGGCCTAAACTCACATCTGAGAGTGAAAAACTACAAAGTTCTAATCCCCGTCTACCATTAAATTGTTGTGTGTGGTTTTGGGTGAGTAACTTTCCCTTCTTATATTCACAACATCTTGTTCTGAAAAATGCAGCTAATAATAGTTACTGGGGTGTTGTGAAAAATAATGTTTTTGCAGCCTTTGAAAATGTATTGTGCTATATAACAGCCAAGCTGTGTTCCCTGCAAGCTGCGTACTTGTGCAGCCACCAACCAGGAGAAATTCAAATGCCTCCCAGCTGATTAGCAGAGCACGCACAGCCAGTAGTGCGTGTTCAGGTGCCCTTGCCCCACGTTGCTCTGTCCTGCAGCTGCTCCTTGGATCCTCCTTCTGGCTGTGCAGAGGAAGGGGTGGTGGAAGGAGGGTGCTGATGCCAGGCTGTGTCACTCCACCCCTGTACCTCAACTCTGTAGAGCAGGGGACAGGGGACACAGCCTGGCTCAGGACTCAGAGCTGCTGTGGTGAACAGCAAGTGAGCGCTTTTCTTAAAGAGACAGTGCACTCTTTCTGAGATTTCCCCAGTAGCCAGCTCACACAGTTTCTGGCTCTGTCTGTCTGTCTCTCTGTTTCACACACACACACACACACACACACACACAGTCTCTTTCACACTCACCTCCCAACTTGTATTATTGTTGTTGTTACTTCTTGGTACTTCCTGCAATGCACATATATTCTCTGTAATTTTATTCTTTCAAAGTGTTTTATTTTAGTGTTGTGACTGGTCTATATATTTCATAATTTTTATTTCTCTTATGGTTAAATTTTATTCTTTGAGTAGTGAGTTCTTAAATGCCTAACCTGTTCTGGCTGGAGTAATTATCCCTGTGGTAACTTTTAAAAAATATATATTATATCTAGGTTTTTTGTTTCTACTGGTGGTCTACATCCGCACATACCTCGGTGCACATAACAAAATTTATTCTGCACATGGATGGAAAAAATTAGAGGGAACACTGTGTACCAAGTACTATTATTCTTGTGCCAGAACAATAATATCAGCCAGTCACTGGCCCCATTGGTAATTAAAAATATCAAGAGATAAAGGCTCCCAGAAGCTTCAGAGGAGTAGCCACCAAAGCATATGTTGAATGGAAAGAGTGTTTGGCACTGTTTGCAGAATTTACCAAAGGATCTACATGTCTTCCAGCTGTAAATGGCTTCATATAGGCTATTCATTAGACTTTCTTTTCAACAAAAGCCAGGGATCTTTTGAAAACTCTTGTATAAAGTAAAGCTTTACAGATAGCACACAAAACCTTTACAGATAGCTATCTTTACAGATAGCACACAAACCTTTCCCCTCAAAGCCATTCATACTTCATTTCCACATGTGGCCATCCGGGAGTTTCCCCTCATCTTTCTGTGTAGCTCTCATGTGCCCTTGTAATTATTTTATCACATATGAAGTTATTTCCTATACCACTTTTAAACCTAAATACAGTAGTGAAATAGTGATTGTCAATGTTAAAGAATGTGCGATACAATTTGCCAGTATCAGTAACATATATTTGTGGGGACACTAAAATACTTTAAGAGAGCCTTCCCATACATGTGTTAGGATTTATCCCTATGCACAACCTGTAGACATTCTTGTTGTCTACTTATGGTTGGGGTTATTACTAACTACAATTTAAGTACAGAACAGACAGGAAAGAAGGTTGAAATGCTTGCATGAATCAGCCAATATATGTGAACCTCTGTACTCTACTGAATGGTATCTGAACTGCTCAACTGTTTGTCATAGACCCTGTATTAACAGCTAGCCAAGAGTCTCTAGCTAAAATGTAAAGGGGTGTTATCATAGGTCTCATCTCCGCTCTGAACTTTAGGGTACAGATGTGGGGACCTACATGGACACTTCTAAGCTTAACTACCAGCTTAGATCTGGTCTTGATGCCACCATACAGGTTTCTGAGTACCTGGAACACTCTCTTTCCCCCCAAAACCTCCCCCTCCCTGGATAGCCTTGAGAGACGACTCCACCAATCTCTGGTGAGTCCAGATCCAATTCCCTTGGATCTAAAAAACAGGGAAAAAATCAATCAGGTTCTTAAAAAGAAGGCTTTTAATTAAAGAAAAGAAAGGTAAAAGAAAGAAAAAACCCCCCTGAGACACAGCATACCAGCTAATCTCACAGACAATAGATAGAAAACACAGGATGTTCCCCTGGGCAAAACCTTAATACACACAAGAATACCCAATTTGATAATTCCCCTAATTGCACCAAGACAAGTTACAAAAAGAAAATAAAGATAAACCTATTTATTCCTTTCTAAAACTCACTAATCTGATAAAAGGCTGGTTTCTTGATCTTTTTCACTCCGGCTGAAACTGAAACTGACTAAACAAAGGAAACTTCACTTTTTTCTTGTGAAACATCTTGTTCCCTTATTTGGTTCCTCTGGTCAGGTGTGGTGAACTTCTTAACCCTTTACAGGTAAAAGAGGCATTAACCCTTAACTATCTGTTTATGATGGGTGTGTCCTTGGAATAGGAGGTTATGGATTGTATCTCTATGGCAGCCATGAAGTTAGCTAGTTTAGACAACATACAAAGTTATATTGAGTTATATTGCAATTATAATACTATGAATGTGATCAATGTGCCCTTTTTATATTGTCCTGCACTGTTGTTAAAATTATTTAGCATCAGGGCAACATATAGGAAATAAGCCATTCACGTTAGTTAAGATATAATATACCAGACGGTAAATATATTAATCCAATAATTTAAATTAAAATAACATTATGTTACAAAGTCAAGCACTCAAAAGTTAGGAAATGCCAGACTTGAGGTTTCTCATGTAACCTTATGGTCCCCATGCGTGTATGTGTTATGGTAGTTTTTAACTTCATGATCACATACTATTATTTCTGCTTATAATGTCAATAAGTATTCCTTAATTCCTTTCTCAAATTTCACTCAGTCCTTATTCGGCCAAAAAATACTTCACTGATGGAAAAAATCCTTTCATCACTGTAGCGAGTGCCTACTCTACAGCACTACAATGGCACAGCTGCATACTACAGCTATGCTGGTGTTGCGCCTGTAGCGTGAATATACCCTTAGGGTATGTCTACACTACCCGCTTGATCGGCGGGCAGTGATCGATCCAGCAGGGGTCGATTTATCATGTCTAGTCTAGACTAAGTACGTTGACACTACTAAGCCTGGTCTAAGTACGTTAACTTCATCTACGTTATTCACCTAGCTGAAGTTGCTTAACTTAGATCGATTCCCCCCTCCACCTCCCCAGGGTAGACCAGGCCTTAGTGCGTGAGAATATTCTGTAAGTGCAAATGCAGAGTGACTCAATTAATGTAGATATATCTATCTCCTAGAACTGGAAGGGACCTTGCGTCCAGCACCCTGCCTTCATGAGCAGGACCAAGTACTGATTTTGCCTCAGATCCCTAAGTGGCCCCCTCAAGGATTGGCTTTTACTTTAATCTTATTTTTCAGGTAACAGTGTATGTGGAAGTCACTTCAGGAGGCATGCAGATTTGAATTTGCAGAGCTGGAGTGCTTTACACTGGGCAGAAACACTCCCTTTTTGGACGTCAAGACTTGGGTGTGCCATTAATTATAAAGTATCTGGAATACTAATGACTTGATTTTCAGAGTTTAAAGGCATCCACAATTTCCTTTCCTGGAGCTGTGGTTTATTCGGCACTTCTGAGAAAACCAAAATTTCAGCAACCTTTATCTTTATATTTTTCCTAAGAAATTGTGAAGGAGATATGCAATACCTTAATAAATTATTTTATACTGCTCCTCCATGAGCCATATGCCAAAATAAGCATGACCAGTATAAGATAAGGAAGGAGTTGAATAGCTAACTCTTACATGACACATAAATGGCATGTCAAGAATGCAAAAGCAGGAGTCCTTCAACGGGTTCCTTATGATATGGCATTGTTCTGCTATTAGGCTATGTCTACAATACAGAGCTTACAGTGGCGTAGCTGTACTTCTGTGGCTGCGTTGCTGTATGAACTCCCATGTAGCTGATCTGTGCCTGCAGGAGAGAGTTCTCCCATTGGCATAATTAAACCACCCCCAACAACCAGTTGTAGCTATGTTGGCAGGAGATGCTCTCCTGCTGACATTGTACTGTCCACACTGGTGCTTTTGTCAGTGAAACTTATGTCCATCGGGGTGTGTTTTTTTACATCCCTTACCACCAAAAATTTTGCTGACAAAAGTTCTAGTGTAGACTAAGCCTTAGAAAACGTCTTACCCGTCTCCTGATCACGAGCTCCAGTTTACAGAGCTCTCCCATCCTCCTTGTATACCTTTCTTAACACACAACATCAGGTTTATTCCACTTCCACTTCCTAGTTACCATGATTTACTCACCTTCCTGGAAGAAGGTGAATAAGTCATGATAGCTTGGAAGTGGAAAAACTGGAAATACTACTTACCATGCAGGCTGCTGCAGTCTGCATTATCTTAAATTTCTGAACTGCCTTAAAATGTAGCCTCGTATGCCACACATTGCAATACTCCAATCTTAATGTGCCAAAGGCATAGGTTATGGTAGCAACAATGGAATCCAAAGGGAATGGCTGCAAACTCCTACCCAGATACGGATTAATAATAATAATAATCCTGGCTGTGGCTGCTATAAGATCAGCATCTGAGGAGCCAACAGTATCTGTAGATTATAAATACAAGTCACCAATAGTGGACAAAGACAGACAAGGTGGGTGAGATAATATCTTGTATTAGGCCAATTTCTGTTGGAGAGGGAGACAAGCTTTTGAGCTACACAGAGCTCTTCTTCAGGACTAGGAAAGTGTCACAGTTAAATACAAGGTAGAACAGTTTAACATAGGTAGTTAACACATACTCCAAAGGACCATTCAATGTGAAGTGGCTTGTTAACTGCAGTCACAGAACAAAAGTGGGGTCAGTGGGTTACAGATTGTTGTAATGAGCCATAAGTCCAGTGTCTTTATTAAAAACAAGATTTTTAGTGTCTAGCAAAGTTATGAATTTAAGTACCCAGGCTTCTCTTTTGAAAGTGTTGTGCAGTTTTCCTTTGAGGATGAGGACTGATAGGCCAAATATAGAGTGATCATTTTGTGAAACGTGTTCACCCACAAGTGATGTGGTGTTTTTGTCTTTTATCATTTTCCTGTGTGAGTTCATTTTAGAGTTTAGTGATTGTCTGGTTTTACCCAGCACTCTTATACTCTGATACCAACACCAGCTACAACACTGCATGCAATAGTGAACAAACACCATCAATTAAATGGGGAGAGATCACTCACCCTCACTGCATCATTAGATCAATAGCATTATTTATAATGGCTGGGTAATTCTCATGCAGCTTTCAGAAAACTATGGATGCTACTTCATAAAAACAAAGCAATAGACTAGCGCCACTGTCTCTCAATGTGAATGGCTAAATGCACTGTGGTAGCTTTGTTACTATTTATTGCTACCCTCCTGCAGATTATGATTATGAGAATCTTGACTAAATTACAAGCATTGTGTCAAATCCTGAAGTCTTTACTCAGCTCTCCCTCAGAAATTTCCCATGGGAAATAAGGGCTCATCTAAGTGGGGACACTCAGGACTTGTCTAAACTTAAAACACTGCTGTAGCGGTGCTTCTATAGTGTTTCAATGAAAATGCTACCAATGCCTCCTGGAGAGGTAGCTAGGCTGACAGAAGGATTCTCCTGTTGACCTAGCGCTGTCTCCACTGGTCAGTTTAACTGCATCATTTGGGGGTGTGGATTTTTCATGCCCCTGAAAGACATAATTATAGTGACCTTATTTTCTAGTGTAGACCAGGCTTCAGGAAAGTTAAGGTGAATTAAATAAAGGTGTAAAGTTAAAGTGAATTAGTCTATGTCTACACTACGGTCTCCTGTGTAGCTGGCATAGTTAAACCACCCCCAACGAGTGGCAGTAGCTATGTTGGCAGGAGGGCATCTCCCGCCGACATAGCTCTGTCTACACTGGTGCTTTTGTTGCTGAAACTCACATGGGCCTTGTGTGTGGAAGTAAAGTGACCTTACTTTGCTTTAGCTGGTCCCCTTAGGGCTGGTCTACACTGAAAAGTTTCATTGGCATATCTATGTCTCTCAGAAGTATGAAAAATCCACACCCCTGGCAGATGTAGTTAAGCCAATTTAGCCCCTGGTGTAGACAAACTAGACTGATTGAAGAACTTTTCTATTGACCTAGCTACCATCTCTCAGGGAGCTGGACTACATGTGCCAATGGGAGAACCCCTCCTGTCACTGAAGCGTCTACATCAGCATTTCTCAAATGCAGCCACCAGAGGCTTTTCTTGTGGCCACAGCTTTCTGGGCTGTGACTGGGGAGGGGACAGCAAAGCAATGGGTCTTCCCCTGGTGCTGCCTGCAGGGGTTGGTCCCTACCCCATTCCAGAGCAACAAACACTGTAGGAGCAGGCAACCAATGTGAATTCCCCACCTTCCCAGGGGTGGTGTGGCTCAGGCTTCAGGCTTCTGCCCTAGGGTGGTGGGTGGCAGGATCTGGCCATGCATCAGCGGACTCTGCCCTCAAGCCTCAGGGTTTGAGGCTCCATCCCTGGACTCACCCCCCACCAACCTTGACTCCCACTGCCTGCTCCAGACCCCCATTGCCCCTGGTCTCCCTGCCTTCTTAGTCACCTCCTCATCCAGGGCTTAATTTGTCCCTTAGCATGACAGGGCTCCCCACAGCTCCCTGGCATTGTGGCTGCATTGTAGCTGTGCTCACAGGGGGGTTCCTGATTGCTCAGACAACACGAGTTGATTTTCATATAGCTTATGCTGGCAAGATGCAAAGAAGAAATGATAAAGTCAGAGACACATAGGAAAAGATGTCACAGTAAACAATAAAACATTCTTTAAATACATTAGAGACAAGAAAGCTGCATGTATAACTTGAGGATTCTCTAGACAAATGAGGGAATAGAGTTGATGTGGGCAATTAAAGCTGAGAGTGGAGTAGCAGACAAACTGATCCAAAAAATAAAATAAAATCATTTAGTTTTTACTGTAGAAGCCAACAGGGAAATTCCTATTCCAAGGACACTTTTTAATGGAAATCAGAGCATGGCCTTGACAGAGACTAAAGTCTCTAAGGAGGAAGTTATAGAGGAGCTCAACAACTAGGACAGCATAGTATTCATCGGAGGGGTCTGAAATAAAGAAAGTGAAGTAGCGGAGTTAATGAGGAAGATATACAGTATACCTTTAAAACAGTGACCATTCTTGAAGATGAGAATGTCACTTTTGTGATTCCTTGTACTGAAACAGAAGCCAGGGAAAATCCTGGGATATATAGCTTGGCAAGTCTCAGCTCTGCTCTGGGAAAATTCACAGAGAGTCTAATTAAGGAATGAAGTAAGTATGTATATAGCCTGACACAATCACACCAACCTGGCTTTTTCAAGGTGAAACTGGGACTCACTAACCTCACTGAGGTAGTTTATAATGTGGTTGCTAAGGGCGGACATAATAGCTCGAAAGATTTGACGAGCCCATAAAAAAAGAGTGTTAAAGAAATAAGTAGTTATAGGCTGAGTGATCAAAAGATGCTCTTCAGAACTAAAAGATGTGCCCTCAGTTTTGGTACTGGGACTAGAGATAGGAGATAATGAATCCATTTCTTTAGGTATTCAGAGCTTGTAAATCTGGCTAGAGTTGTTGCTAAATATTATGATAGTTAATGAAAACTGCTCAGGTTCTTCTATTTAACCCTGCTCCATAACAGAAAACAGAGTCACTGGATGAAATGAATGGGAACTAAACAAATGAAGTAGGCCTGTCAAGTGATTAAAAAAGTTAATTGCAATTAATTGCGCGATTAAAAAAATTAATTGTGATTAATCCTACAATTAATCATGCTGTTAAACAATATTAGAATATCATTTATTTAAATATTTTTGAATATTTTACACATTTTCCAATACACCGATTTCAATTTCAGTACAGAATACAAAGTGTACGATGCTCACTTTATATTTATTTTTTATTGCAAATATTTGCACTGTAACAAACAAAAGAAATAGTATTTTTCAATTCACCTAATACAAGTACTGTAGTGCAATCTCTTTATCATGAAAGTTGAACTTACAAATGTAGAATTATGTACAAAAAACTGCATTCAAAAATAAAACAATGTAAAACTTTAGAGCCTATAAGTCCACTCAGTCCTACATATTGTTCAGCCAATCACTCAGAGAAACAAGTGCATTTACATTTGCAGGAGATAATGCTGTTGGCTTCATGTTTACAATGTCACCTGAAAGTAAGAACAGGTATTCACATGGCACTGTTGTAGCCAGTGTCACAAGATAGTTATGTGCCAGAAGTGCTAAAAATTCATATGGCCCTTCATGAGGGACATATGTCCATGCTGATGACGGGTTTCTGCTTGATAATGCATGTCCTCTAGAATGGTGGCCAAAGCATGAAAGGACATACAAATGTTTAGGATATCTGACGTGCAAATATCTTGCAATGCAGGCTACAAAAGTGCCATGCAAACACCAGTTCTCACTTTCAGGTAACACGTAAATAAGAATTTGGCAGCATTATCTACCATAAATGTAAACAAACTTGTTTCTCTTAGTGATTGGCTGACCAAGAAGTAGGACTGAATGGACTTATAGGCTCTAAAGTTTTACATTGTTTTGTCTGTGAGTGTAGTTAGGTAGGTAACAAAAAATAAAATAAAAATCTACATTTGTAAGTTGCACTTACACAATAAAGAGATTACACTACAGTACTTTGTATGAGGTGAATAAAAAAATACTATTTCTTTTGATTATCATTTTTAAAGTCCAAATATTTGTAATAAAAAATAAGAATATGAAGTGAGCAATGTATACTTTGTATTCTATGTTGTAATTGAAATAAATATATTTGAAAATGTAGAAAAACATTCAAAATATTTAATAAATTTCATTTGGTATTCTATTATTTAACAGTTCAATTAAAACTGCGATTAATCACAATTAATTTTTTTGAATTAATCATGGGAGTTAAAGGCGATTAATTGACAGCCCTAAAATGAAGTTTAACAGAGTAGAACCCTTTGGATTTACACTTTGCTAATCTGCCCATCATAGCATGTGCATACCAAAAGTTCATCTGCCTCTCCTCACTTATTAGCAAAGATAAAATATACAAATGCTTTAGTGATGTTTAATTTAGGGCCTAATTCTTCAATGATGACAATCATAGAATCATAGAATTGTAGGACTGGAAGGGACCTCTAGAGGTCTTCTAGTCCAATCCTTTGCACTCAAGGCAAGACTAAGTAATATCTAGATCATCCCTGACAGGTGACTGTCTAACTTGCTCTTAAAAATCTCCAATGATGGAGATTTTACAACCTCTCTGGGCAATTCATTCCAGTGTTTAAATACCCTGAGAGTTGGGAAGTTTTTCTAATGTCCAACCTAAAGCTCCCTTGCTGTAATTTAAGCCCATTGTTTCTTGTCCTATCCTCAGAGATTAATGAGAACAATTTTTCTCCCTCCTTTGAACAACTTTTATGTGCTTGAAAACTGTTATCATGTCTCCCTCAGTCATCTCTTCTTCAGACTAAATAAACTCATTTTTTTCAGTTTTTCCTCATAGATCATGCTTTCTAGACCTTCAGTCATTTTTGTTACTCTTCTCTGGACTTTCTTCAATTTGACCACATATTTCCTGAAACATGGTGCTCAAAACTGGGCACATTATTCCAGTTGAGGCCTAATCAGTGCAGAGTAGAGCTGAAGAATTATTCCTTGTGTTTTGCTTACAACACGCCTGCTAATACATCCCATAATGGTTTGTTTTTTGCAACAGTGTTAGACTGTTGATTTATATTTAGCAATGATCTCCAGATCCCTTTCTTCAGTACCCTTTCCCAGGCAGTTTCCCATTTTGTATGTGTGCAACTGGTTGTTCCTTCCTAAGTTGAGCACTTTGCATTTGTCCTTACGGAATTTCATCCTGTTTACTTCAGAACATTTCTCCAATTTGTTCAGATCATTTTGAATTTAAATCCAATCCTCCAAAGCATTTGCAACCACTCCCAGCTTGGTATCATCCACAAACATTATAAGTGTATCTCTATGCCATTATTTAAATCACTGATGAAGATATTGAAGAGAACCAGACTCACAACTGATCTCTGTGGGACCCCACCCAATATCCCCTTCCAGCATGACTGTGAACCACTGATAACTACTCTCTGTGAACGTTTTCCAACCAGTTAAGCACTCACCTTATAGTAGCTCTGACTAGGTTGTAGTTCCCTAGTTTGCTTCTGAGACGGTCATGTGAGACGATATCAAAAGCCTTACTAAAGTCAAGATATACCACATCTACCGCTTCCTCCATAGGCAAGACTTGTTACCCTGTCAAAGAAAGCTATCAGGTTGGTTTGACTGATTTGTTCTTGGCAAATCCTTGCTGACTGTTACTTATCACCTTATTATCTTCTAGATGTTTGCAGTTTGATTGCTTCATTATTTGCTTCATTATCTTTCTGGGTACTGAAGTTAAACTGACTAGTCTGTAATTCCACAGGTTGTCCTTATTCCCCTTTTTATACATTGGCACTATATGTGCCCTTTTCCAGTCCTCTGGAATCTATCTCAACTTCCATGACTTTCTGAAAATAATTGTTAATAGCTCAACTATCCCCTCAGTCAGCTACTTGAATTTCTAGGATGCATTTCATAAGTCCTTGGTGACTTGATAACACCTACTTGTCTAAGTAATTGTTCACTTGTTTTAGCTTCTACCTCATTTTAATGCCATTCACTATGTCAGATGTCCAATCTCTACTCAACTTTTTGGGGAAAACCGAAGCACAAAAGTCGTTTAGTACTTCTGCCATTCCATATTTTCTGTTACCTTGTCCATGGCTTTCCTCTTGCTTCTAACGTATTTGTAGAATGCTTTCTTGTTAGTCTTAATGTGTCTAACAGCATTACTTTCACAAAATTCACTGCAGAACGTTTAGTAGTGAACTATGACATGCTGTAAACAGAGATGGGCCTGAACCAGATCACTAAATCTAAACTCCCTGAACTTTGAGGAACTACTCATGAGGTCCAGATATAGATCTGAATTTAATAACTCAGGATCTTATACTATAATGGGCCTGAACTGAAATCTCAGAGCTAAACTTCAATAATTTATGGAGAGTTGAAATTCTTGTTGGATTCTAAACTCTGTGACTTGGGTTCATCTTCAAAGATAAGCAATTAAAATTAAGTAACGCTAATGACAATTGAACAAACTATATTTTATGAAGAATTGTCATTCTATTGTTGAAGTATGTGTTTGATTACTTAATATCACAAATCTGCAAGGCTGCTTCTCTGAAAGTAGACTAAACATCTGAAATTCACTGCAGCAGGAGGTCACTGACTCAAATAATGAAACTAAGTGCTGGAAAAATTTACAACCATTATTTGAATGTCTGTTCATTCATGTAGGTCACGGTGATCAAAGGTCAGGGGGATCAAAGGTCTCACTTCATGTTCTAAATTCAGAATTGCAGGAATCAGGGAGAACTATTTCCCCACATTTACAGAATTACACAAATATTAGGTGTTTTATGGATACTCTTCATCTTAATTATCAGGCATTGAGCATTACCTAAGGACTTGATGGACCAATGATCTGATCTAATATGGTAAACCTTATATTCTTGTGCTGGGGGCTCTGCAAATGCAATGTAGTCAGTCTCTGAAAGGCTGGAGTCTCTGGTCTTATAAGGCCACTAAAAAGCACAAAATAGCTTTAAATCAGGTGAAGATTCCCACCAGGGAAGCTGCCTTGTATATGAGTTGCCCTTCCTGTGCTTGGGGGTGTGTCACAGGCAGGGATATGGCACACCCTGATCCTCAGCCAATGTAAGATACATTACAGGATTTATGGCAGTAGCAGATCGAGAGTAGACCCCGTCTTGCTCTAACTTCCTCTATGACTGGGTAGTCAAAGATCAGAAAGCTGCAACTAGCTGCTTTTGGTGGTCATTCTCCACAGATTCTCTCTAGCTGCCAGGCAAGGCAGGGTATGAAAGCTCCAAAGAAGGTTATGTGAAGCCCTCCTCTCATGTTTTACTGAAATGCAAAAACCTAGGGGGAGGGATAAGAAATAAACTTGGAAGAAAATAAAGGGATTCTAAAGGAACTTTCTTAGAAAAATATGTTTTCTGAATACTAAAAGCAACACAGTGAAGCTCCATAGCACCTTTCTTTGGAAGGTCTGAAAAGTGATTTGTAATGATTAATAAAGCCCCATAATACACCAACACATAGTGCAAGTAATTACCATTTTACAGCTGAGTTTCAGATATTATAGATTAACTCCATTATATAGATGGAGAAACTGAGGCACAGGCAAACACTGAACCCAGGAGTCCTGGCTTCTAATGCTGTATACCAAAAAACAGACCATGCTGCCTTTCTCACTAGTTCAGTCTCATTTCTTTGGAGTTCAGATATAAATGTGTACTTTTTCTTTACATGTCTTTTAAATCTGGAGGAAAAAATCAATTATTTAATTCCCTCATTTCTTTCCCTTTTGTAGCTAATTTCTGAATCAATAGAGAAGGGAAAATGTACATGCAAAGCCATTTCTAACAAACTCACTAATTTTCTTCTTGCCAAGCTGTTTAAACAAATTCCTGTGGTTAACATGATTTCAGTGGATCCTGGGGATAAGGAGATTTCATTTGTGTCTTTGATATTTACCAGCCTTCCCTGCCCCCCTCATGATATTGCAGTCCATGACCTTGAAATCATTATTGCTCACCATTTGGCAGACTGCAGCTCATTACTATTTCTCTACTCCACAGGCAGCAGATTATATCTATATCTAGAAATAGATATAGATTAGATGTATATGTTTTATATTTTGAAATTTATAATTAATGTGATTTAAATTACAAGGCACCTAATTTTAATACAGTAAATAGAAGAAAAATTTAAAACCTTTTTGTGCTAGAGCTGGAAATATCTCACTTTCAGAAAAGGCTTGGCTTATAAGCATCTGCTTATACTGGCAGAACAATTCAACTTGCAGCAGCACATGCTAACCTGTGAAAATGGATTGCTAAAGCAAAGATCAGGAATAGGCAAAGAGTTCTGGTTTTGTCTGCATAAGCACCCAGAATTGGACACTTTGGGGATCTGGAAAACTGGGCTGGAAATCTCACAGAAGCGTGAGTTCTTAGCAGATTTCTGGCATGTCTGCTTTTTACCATGGCCAGGGCTGGTGCTACCGTTAAGGTGAACTAGGCGATTGCCTAGGGTGCCAAGATTTGGCGGCGCCAAAAAGCGGTGCCCCCAATTATTTTTTTACAGCAGTTCCTCCCCGAGCGCATGGTCGCTGCTCCACTTCTCCTGCCTCCCAGGCTTGCAGTGCCAATCAGCTGTTTGGAGCCACAAGCCTGGGAGGAGAATTAGAGCTGGGCAGCGAGCTTGGGGAGGATGCGGAGCAGAGGTGAGCTGGGGTGGGGAGGTGCTGCATGGCTCCCGGGGGGGGGAGCCTCAGAGGGTAGGGGGGGGAGCTGTTGGGGGGGTGGGGGCGCCTCAGGATGGAGGGGGGGCGGGGAGCTGCTGGAGGGCTGGGGGGGTGCACAAGGTGCACATTGGCCCTGACCATGGCTAGAACCACTTCAAGGAGAGGGTTGTTTTGGCACTTGCTATTCAAGAGTCATCTGAAAAGGGGATGAAAAAAACATATTCAAACTTTTCAGATCCATTACAACTATTTGATTCAAATATGGGTCTAGAATTCCATGGATTCTAATTTTTTCTGCACCAGTATGCCTTTGCCTAATATATAGCGAGACCCTAATCTTGCAATAAGATCAACACAAGCAGATTCTTGCATCAGTGTAGAGCAATGGGCTCTATTTGGAAGCAAGGGTCCACCTGCATGGGGCTAATGTCTCTTGATGTACTTATAACTTGCAATGCAAGTTGGATAAAATATTGTATTATTGCTTCCATCTAGGCATCATCAAGTCAGTGAAAATCAAACTGCATTCTAGTTGCTCTGGGCTCCATGAAATTCACTGATCATTCTGCTATCTGCCATTAATAATGGATAGTTCAGGAGGAAGAACTCTTGGAGGTTTTTTCTAATGCCTGTTGCCTCTGAACTAATGGAGGATGAGGAAAATTCTTCAGGTTGTTCAGAGAGCCTGACAGTAAAGGAAAAGGAAAAGAAACACCTTGGGTGAAATGCTGGTCTCACTGAATTCAATGGAAAGTTTTGTTGTTGACTTGAATGGATGAAGGCTTTGGCCCTATATCATTTCAGCACCAAAGCCTTTATTTTTTATCAGAAAGTGTTTTTTTGTTGTTTTGTTTTTGGCTAGTCTGTTCCCCTATGGCTGAATCTCTATAAAGAATTATGAGAATGAGTTCTGCATTTTTGGTTTAAGAAAGTCCTCTGTGGTAATATAGCATCTATGCTTTCACCTGTTCATTCTAATCTCCACATGGTCAGAGCTATGACTTTGATAAGTTGCTGAATAATGCATTTGTCTGATGTAATCAGTCTTGTGTCATCACTGATTGCTCAGCTGCCTACTCTGAGCTTGTCATCTCTCTGCTCCACATGACTTTTCATTTTTCTTCTTACCTGTGTCTATTGGATTGCCCAGCATGGGCCTAGGTTTTTGGGGTTTTTTTCTACAGGGTTTTTAATTTTGATGTATTAATCAAAATGTTTATGAATTTGGATGATAAAAACTTTATGAGTAATTTAGCATGCATGCTGGAGTGTTTAAAATGGCTTATTGTGTCTAGCTGCACCATCTGTGGAGGAACTCACTTGATTTTTCTACTGTACTCTCGGGATTGTTATTTTTCAAGCCTTTCTGCTAGTTCCAATGCACAGTGTCTAATAATGTCAAATAAGCTGCATATTGAAAATAAAAATAAAAAATGTGCTTAAATATAGTTATTACTACAGCTGAGGCGCTAAGTGTTGGCTTAATGGTACAGTAATTAATTTTGAATTTCAAAGGCATTCTTCGGGAGTTGCAATATGAATTCCATCAATGCCAGCCATAGAGGAATCCTTCCTTATAGCCAGTCAGTATAAGCACTGTCATAAACAGATAGTTAAGAGGTAATGTCTCTTTCACCTGTAAAGGGTTAACAAATGGTGAACCTGGAACACTTGACAAGAGGACCAATCAGGAGACAAAATACTTTCAAATCTCGGTGGAGGGAAGTCTTTGTTTTGTGTTGTTTCTTTGTCCATTGGTCTCTCTGGGTTCTCAAAGAGACCAGATGTGCAACCAGGTTTCTCTCCAATCTCTCTGATACAGTCTCTTTTATGTTCAGAATAGTAAGTACTAGGTAGATAAGGCGGTTTTAGTCTTTGGTTGTTTTCTCTATTTGCAAATGTGTATTTGGCAGGAGAGATTTTAACTTGTATTTTGCTGGAAGGATTTTAATTTGAATTTGTGCTGGGTGGAGGCTTCTCTCTAGTGTCTATAAGCTGAAAGACCCTGTAACAGTTTCCAACTGATTTGGTGGGAGAAAGGAGGGAAGGGAGGGGGGGAAGGTGGAATTCCTCTGTGTTTTAGATTCATGGAGCTTGAATCTGTATTGCCTCTTGGTGAGGGGAAAAGAAGAGGGGGGAAGGTGACATTCCTCTCTGTTTTAAGATTCAAGGAGTTTGAATCACAGTGATCTCCTAGTGTACCCAGGGACAGGAGGATCTGGGATGAAGAAAGGCGGGAACGGGAATGGTTTATTCCCCTTTGTTGTGAGACTCAAGGGGTTTGGGTCTTGGGGATCCCCTGGGAAGGTTTTGGGGGGACCAGAGTGTACCAGCCACTGGAAGTCCTGGTTGGTGGCAGCCTATCAGATCTAAGCTGGTAATTAAGCTTAGAGGAATTCATGCTAGAACCCCATCTTTTGGACGCTAAGGTTTGGAGTGGGGGTCATACCATGACAAGCACAAGGAACTACTAAGAGCTCTTTTGTTTGAATTCAGTTGTGTGAAGGCAACTGTTTAAGGGGGAGTTCCCTGTTTATTCTTTATCACTGAGTTACATATCCTCTCTGATAAGTTTACAATCTTCATCTCTTTTCCTAATGTTGCAATGAGTGGAAAATCCAAATATACTCATTCTTCCTCTGTGTGAAGAGATCTGCCAGACCAAGGAAGAAGCCAGAGTTTTAACCCTATATAATAATAACCTTGTAGTCCACTATTCAAATGATATCAATAACCACCAAAAGCTTACACACCTTTCAAAAACAAGACAGGAAAGATGATCTTGTGGTTAAGGCACTGGACTAACCCCAGATCTCCTGAGTGCAAGTTCCCAGCTGCACTACAGATTTTCTGTGTGGCCTTGGGCAAAATATTTAATTTCTATGTGCCTTGTTTTCCCACCTATACAATGAGGATAATAATCCTTTGTTTGTCTACATTGCCTGTTTAGACTGAAAGCTCCCTGGTGCAGGAACTATCTTTTACTAGGGCAAGGATTGCCAGCCCTCAAGGATTGGCCTGGAATCTCCAGGAATTAAAGATTAATCTTTAATTAAAAAATATGTCATGCGATGAAACCTCCAGGAATACATCCCACCTAAATTGGCAACCCTACTATGAGCCCTAATTTCAGCTACTGTAACACAACTACTAATAAAAAAGCACTGATTGCTATTTTAAAATGCCCAGGTTTACAGATCCATTTTCTTATTTCCTCTTTCATCTCTAGGTTGTGCAAGCTGCAATAAACACGCAATGGGTGTGATTTTTTCCTGCCTTACACCTTGTAAAGTCATTTTAAGGCTCTTTATTTTCAGATTTTTGTTTCAAAAGTCCCAAGAATTTATCAGTTTATTTTTAAAAAAAAACTAAAAAAGGTGTGAAAATTGGCATAAAAATAACTTTGCTGTTTTCTGAGTAAATATCAGGTAAATATCACTCTCTCTGCCTGTTTTTTTTTAACAACTTTTTTAAAAAACAAACCTTATGTTCTGAAACATAGTTGGATATAGATTTACATTTTCAACCCATTTTAGCATGAAAAGTGGTTCACTAACTTTTATTTGCTTTGAATGCTAATAACTATCTGTGTTATCTGTAAAGCTGGTAATGTGTTGGGCATGGGATTGACAACAGTATGTACACCAGTGCTCAAATTCTTCAGGTATTTCTGACCTGACTCCCCACTCTGGCAGGAGAGATGGCGAAGGATGCAGCATGAAGAGATAGTGCGCTTGGCTCCTCCACCTCATCTGCTTCCAGGCCTGCTCTGGATGGAGAGATGGCAGCTCTCCTGAACTGCCGTCTTTCCTTCCCAAGAGAGGAGCTGTGTCCAGGACGTTCCAGCACTTCCATAATTCATGTGAAAATTGGAAAAAACTGAATAATGGCTTATGTAAATCCCAGGAAATGTTCAGCAAAAAATGGTAAAAACAGAAAATGAAGGTCCTTATGTCATCTGTATCTGTGCAAAGTGGGTGCAAAATGCTAGCAAATCAAAAATCTATGCTCACTTACATAGCATTTTATATCTACTTATTAGAGGTGTAGACTATAACACAATGTTCAAGGCAGTGGAGAATAAGGCCTATTATCTTTGTCGTAATGGTTTCCACCTTCCCTTCACTTCTTGCCTATGGCAGTCAAATGATTTTGGCAGTTATAGAAAATGTTTTCAAGTACAGCTAAACTAGTTAATGTGTTCCCAATGATAAGAAATACAGTGTCTTGTTTACAAACCATATTTGGGTCATGCTGTGCACTAGGATTAATCTCATAGAATAACTAATGCCTAATGTGATTGTCCTCTCTTGCCTTCCAAAGTGGCTAGAAAATACAATAAAAAAGTAAACAAGGGATAAAAATACATCTAGACAAAAAATGTAACGTTAAAATAATGCAAATCTCCATACTGCAAAGTTGGATAGATACAGGATACTTCCTAGAGTGAGATGTGTGCGTGACAGCATGTTCATGTGTGTGTTATGATATATAAACTACTTCATATAGAAATGATATACAAGAAAGGGTTAGCCTTAAAAAGATTTGACAAGCATATAATTTAATAAAATCTGGTTCAGTTCTGACCAAAGTGTCTTGTGCCATAATCACATCACTTTCTTCAAATATTACAGGAAAAAAGAAAAAATATTTTTCAGAGCTGAACGTCTGCCTAAAGGTACAAATTTTGACAAAGTGACACATTTTGTCTGTAATATTTTATGGAAAAAAAACCCTGCTGCGTATTAAATATTTCATGCAGTAACTGAAAAAGAAAAACATATTGGATGTAAATAGTGCTTATTTTCAATTTGTAACTAGCAGCCAAGGAGTTTGCAAACAGATGAAAAGGCTTGGCAGAGTTAATTGTCCTTATTTGAAGTTTACTTTACTGATGTAGATAACAGAGAGGTTCTTTGACTGTGATACTGAAGCAACCATGTACAAAACTTTGAACAAGTCCTTTGTGGCTATGTAGTTGGGAGGAAGAGTGGACAAAGACCTGGCAACTGTGATACATGTGTTTGTTACCTCAAGGTTATATATCACCACTCTTATGTTGCAGAGAATTCAAACGGGTGTTGGGCACCTAAAGACCCCCTACCGCCCACAAAAACATGTGTACGCTTTTGGAAGAGGAAATGAAATAGAGAAGAGACTGTGGGCTTGAGAGAGGACAGGAACTGAGAAAATGACAAGGGGTACCTAAGGTTGTTCCTGGTTTTAATGTAATGTGGATTTTGGAACTGGAAATCCCACTACAGGAGCAAACGGGCCAACATTGCATTCTTTCTGTTCTTTAGGCTTCCAGGTTCTTGCTTGAGTAAGTGGCAGACATATTCTCATTCAGCCTATAGCACCCTTTGGGCTGCACAATACCAAACGTTCTCGGGATCTCTCTGCTCTTGGAACGTAAAATGAGAAAAACACTAGTTCTTCTCTCACAGAATTAGTTAAGTGTGCTATATTTCCTGAGGGCTGTAATTAACCAGATGTCATTATTGGCAGCTTTATGTTTTGTGTTAAACTTGCCACTCTCTTAAGCAAAGGAGTAAAAATAGACACTGCAACAAGGCTGGAACTTTAATTTCAGGAAATGGAAACTTCTCCTAGGGTGAAATTCATCCTTGTACAGAGGAGCCAGCCTAAAACGTTCACATTGCTTAAGTGCTGTTTTGAGCATTGAAGTGGGACATAGGCCATGTCACACAGGGTGAATTTCACTCTAATTGACTGAAGTTGTAGTTTTTTTATTTAGAAATCGAAGAGAATATGGGTACAAAAGACACAGCATGGACTGAAAATAAAGTAAAGAGATGGACAAAGTTCCATCGATGATTGTTAAAGCTCTATATACAAGTTTTCACTTGGAAAGTACTAACAGGCAGACACAGAAATGATTGTGAATACTTGATCTTTAACTATTTTGTGTGTGTGTTTTGAACATCATTTCATTTGAATCTATTCATGCCTACATGGTACTTAGTAGCAAAAAGTGAATTTTCTTCACGGGGGAGCAGCATTATCCAAAGGATAGGAGTCAGACTAGACCATCCCCTCTCCTATCTATAGTACTTACATGCCCCCATCACCACCAGTGTCTGAGCAACTCATAGTCTTTAATGCTTTTACCCTCATTGAAGGAACACTAATCCACACCATGTAGAGCCAAGCACAGGAGTTTATTACGCACAGCGCTGGCGGAGTATCACTTTGCTTATTAGGCTCAGAGACACTGCAGAACAATTAATTACAATAGATTATATAGGGTGCTCATTGGGCAGAGAATAGTGATGGGGATGGGTTTCTCAAGCCCCTGGATAGGTTCTAGCAGCAAAACAAGACAAGCACAATAAGCCAATGGTCTAAAAGATTACATAATGGCTCTGCCCAAGGCTCAAATTAACATATTGCTGACATACAGGTAATTACCCCCAAATTATGTCTATTAAAGTGTATAGGTTAAATCCTAATTTTGGGGTCCAGGAGAATGAGGTAGCAGCTCTCTGGGGTGACCAACAGGTACATTTCTGGAGATTTAAAGCAAAAAAGTGTTAATTAGTACTTAACAATAACAATTGTTTATAAGTTTACCCTTGCATTTCTGCGGGCTAGGATTGGCAAACATCTGTGAGGGAACGGCGTCATAACTCATGACAATCATATTGGGCCTCTCCCCATACTCTGTCTGGAATCTGAGGGGTGTTGTACCACTATGTCCTCCCTGCATTAGGGAGTAACCAGGAGGTCTTTCTCAGGGCTTCATGTGTCTATAACTTGTGATAAGGACAACCAATTACATTCGGAGTTATGCTGACTCCGCTCACTGTCTTGAAACACACAAGGTTATCTTTTTACCCCAGCTTTCTCTTAGCTATGTATTGTTCTTTGTTAGCTAGTCCTCATACGGGCCTATATGAAAAGTTCTTAGCAGAAACTGTAGTTAAGATTTTACGTCCACAGCAAATGGATTTTGGCCCTTCACTCATAATCCCCTTTGAAGTGGAGAAGTGCTACTACCCCATTTCACAGATGCGGAATTGAGGCACAGAAAGCCTAAGTGATTTCCCAGGGTCACACAGGAAGTTGAAGTGGGAGCCTAATCACTGGACCATCCTTTCTGTCTGTGACTTGACTGTGTGACCTCGGGCATTCCTCTTACCTACAGCGTTACATCTGTACCTACAAGTGTAATGATGTCAATCAATTTTATAACATACCTTGAAACTTACCAATGAAAAGTACTATATAAGTGAAAGGTATTATTTAGCACCAGGTCATGGTTAACCCTTGCAAGTTTGGATAAGGGTATCAGGGAGAGTAAGATTTTAAACTTGTTCCCCTTTGTTGTTGTGCCATATCTTTGGGCTGAGCAACATGTCTTGTACACCTCACTAGCCTGTGTTACTAGTGCTGACCCCTCAGGATCCCCTGAAGTTTAAACTCCATCTTGTGGGTGTTCTGGGTCCATAGGTTCACTATTCACAGGTTTGAAACCTAATTGGTTTCAGGACTGACTTTGATAAGAATTCAGATAGTATTATGAAATTGCCTACAATAGCATGTGCCCATCTGCGACTGCTAGTAGCAAATATCTCCAATGGCTGGAGATAGGACACTGGATGGGGAGGGCTCTGAGTTACTACATCAAATTATTTCCCTGGTGTCTGGCTGGTAGATCACATCAGCATGCTCAGGGTCTAACTGTTTACTATATTTGGGGTCAGGAAGAAGTTTTCCCCCATGTCAAGATTGGCATGGATCTTTTCCACGTTCCTCTGCAGGGTGGGGCACAGGTCATTTGCTGGTTTGAACTAGAGTAAATGGTGGTTTCTCTATAACTTGACGTCTTCACATCATGACTGAGGACTTCAGTAACTTAGCCAGAGGTTAGGGGTCTATTACAGGGGTGGGTTGGTGAGGTTCTGTGGCCTGCAATGTGCAGGAGGTCAGACTAGATGATCACAATGGTCCCTTCTGGCTTTAAAGTCTATGAGGCTAAGGGGCATGTGATAGACATAATATATAAAACACATACACAGGCAGACTTTGCACAGCATTCTAAAATACCACTGCTCTCTAACAGCATGAGAAATGCAGAGATCTATACAAAACCATACACTCATTTTACTGCTTCAGTTTCTTCAGGAGCATACTTTGGACTAGGGTCTGGGTACTCTGGAGGTGTCTAGGACTCTTCTGCTGCAGGCCATGGAGAGACTTCCATGGAGCCTCGCACTCTAGATCAACTTGCTTTTTCTGATGTTATTGGTCCACAGCTAAACTCACAGACCCCACCCCCCATGCTAGAAAAACGTGCCCATCTCTTTCTCTCTCTCTCTCATGCCCTAACTATCCTGTCTCTCTCTGTGAGTTGCTCGAGTTTATGTGTCCCATCACCACCACCTGGTTTCTTTGTCCTGCTTTTTGTAATTTTTCAGTCTTCAAACCCCAGCCTCCTATTGACACGCTGGAGGAAGTGGCTTCTTCCCGCTCCAGCCAGCCTCCTTAGCATGCTTATTGACCAGTCAGAGTACAGTTTGTCAAGGTTAATTACTCTCCATTGTACCTAGACTGGGAGAGACATGCTTTTAGGCTTGTCAGGCATTCCTTGATATAGAAATTTTCGTAACAACAACCTCACAATAGCAACTAAAATTCATAAATTGTGCAGACAGATTCCCTAAATTGTTACAAACCCAGTACTTCTGGCACAGGCACAATCTGGACCTTAATTATTATTTTGATACCTTCCAAGCACCACAGAATTAAACTTAACTTTTTCCCACACATTCTGTTCTTAACTGGCAGCCATGAGAGCTGGACATGTTCACTAAGAGCCACATAAGTCCCTAAGTTGAATTTTTTCCAACATATGTGTCAAAGGTTAGGGACCTAAATAAATATGTAGCCATCTAAATAAGTGGTTTGATTTTCAGAGATGCTGATTATAGCCTAAATGTTTCTTCTTGTTCTAATTTATCCTGCCTGTCTCATGGACCTTATCTCATACTGCTTCAGCATTATACTTGTATAGCACTGAGCATGTCTCTGTCCTTCTAAACAATATTACCAAAGTTCATATGGGAGTCTTCTCCTATGCAACTCCTAGCATCTAGAGACTCCAGAAGAGAGTGTTATCTAGTGGTTAGAAAAAAGAATCCACTATTTAGGGATCTTAGGCTCCATTAGTGACTTATGGTCCCTCAGTCTACTCCTATAAAACTGGAAACAGAAATACCTGTCTATCTCAGAGGAATTTCTCTTTGCTTCATTATTTCATGTTTGGAAAGTGCTTTGCAATTGTTAGGGAAAAAAAAGTTCTGCCAAATTAAAATGCAACTATTATTATTACTGATTCTCCATTGCTTTTCAGGAGACACCTGATCACATATCTTTCCTCCTTTGCTTATCCCTCTTAATTACTTTCCCTCTGCTGTCCTTTATTAGTTAATTTTGTAACTGTACTATTTAACATGAAACAGTTTGAGGATGCAACCTATATGAAGGGCACCTGTGACAGAGTGCTGGGAGCTAGCAGGTGAGCCAGCACTCTGATCACTCTGGCACTAATTCGTTTCCCTAGAGATGCCGGTTTGGGGAATGGAGTGTAATTAGCTAATCAAACTAGAAAGCTGGTTGAGATAAAGGATTAATTAGCCCATCGGCTGAGGACTGATTAAAAGTTACAGGAAGGACATGCAGGGGAGAGGCACAGGGCTGACTGAGCCCAGACATGAAAAGATTTCAAGAAAGGGAGATCTCTTCGCTTAATGAGCCCTGTGATAGTGTGTTACATGAGATACTGTAAACACTACTGAAGCATGGAGCTGTAAAGGTGCTGGTTATGAGATCTGAAATAAACTGCACAGTGGGATACCTAACCAGTGAAGTCTGAGTAGTTTCTATGGCACTAGGGTGCAGGAACAGAGTGAAGCATACCCTGCCACAGCACCATTTCAAGATGGTCGGCATTCTCAGGAGCTTTTTCTGGATTTACCTCCAGGAGCGTGCAACAGAAACTCAAGTTGGACTCCAATTCCCAACCTCTGGAGGAGAGAAATGTCACTTGCTCAGCAATTTTCTCTTTCCTTTTAAATTACTACTTTACAAAGCAAGGCATTCTTTGCTATGAATGTTTTGTCAGATACTAATCTAGTTTTTTTTAGTTTTTGTTTTAAATAGGAGAATGAGTAGCTTTCCAAGTTACATTTTGACAAGGGATGAAGCCCAGTCAGACCATGAGAAGTAACATTAACAGAACATAATAATTTCTCATCTATCAATGACCTTTAAAGAGAATTGTAGTTATTACCTTACAATATTCTTTCATTTATTACCTATCTCATCATTGAATTCTGGTGCCTTTATGTAGCAGAAATATAGATGCTTGGCTTCAAAATAGAGAAATAGGATTTAACTATTATAATGGCCCCAGGCTCTAAAGTCTAATTCAATTTTTTCTCATTATAAGGAGATTTTTGAAGATGATGTGGTTACTAGACCAGGCAGTTCATTGGAGAGAGTTGGTCGAGTTTATATCTTAAGGCTAAATTAGTCATAAAAGGGTATTTTTTCACATCTGGCAGAAGTTCATTAAAGTTATTAGGTGTGCTTCTAGGATGGCAGTCTGAACGATTATTGCTGGTAAAATCCTTTAGATTGTAAGCAAAATGATAAATATTGTGATGTGGAGAATTATGAGGATGTTCGACCTTTTCCTTCTAGTCACCAAAATCCATCTTTGGTGGAGCAGAACTCACTTAGTGGCAAAATTAGTTTTGTTGTTTTATGATCCCAGGAGCTTCTGAGCACCTTTTATTTCACCTTTTTGCTATCAGTGCTCTTGCAGTAGGCATTCAAATTCAGAAAGATTAGCATGCTTTACACTGCTGTTAACCCTTTCACAATCTCCCTTCCAACATATCTTGCCTTACATCTGTTATCCAGTAATATTCCATTGAGATTAAGAGAGTTTTAATCCAACCAATTGCAATAATAGCAGAAGTAGTCTAATTGGATGGACCATGCAACATTTAGTAACAATTAGGGAGAAAAGATTTAGTCAACTGAAAGAGGTGTTATGGGATTAGATGAATCTTGAAAGGAACTTGGATTACCTAGTGCATGAGAAACAGAAATGAATAGGAAGGTATCCTGTAGAAGTTACAGCTATCATTAAAATGCTTTGTTTGACTATATCTTGAAAGAAATGAAATTTTACCCAATCTAAGTATGTACAGTTCTAGTCTGTGACCCCACATTTCTTCCTCTACTCCTACTGTTTGTTACACTGTCTTGTTGCATCTTGCCTCAAATTAGATTGTAAATTCTTAAGGGCAGGATCTCACATCACAACTGTGGGTGCAAGCAGATCCTGGAGGGAAGGTAGCTCCAGCTGAACCCTTTTTATTACCCTCTCCTCTCAATGCATCAGTCCCTGCTTTAGCGGCTTCTTTTGCTACCCTCCTCCTGGCTAGAGTC
This sequence comes from Chelonoidis abingdonii, assembly GCF_003597395.2. Taxonomy (NCBI): domain Eukaryota; kingdom Metazoa; phylum Chordata; order Testudines; family Testudinidae; genus Chelonoidis; species Chelonoidis abingdonii. The sequence goes on from NC_133772.1 coordinate 71,890,724, forward strand.
TCTGACTAGCACCTCCCTGCATTTTAATCCTAAAGTCACACTGGGGTTAGGAGGAAGGGGAAGAGGGAGACAACATCTGGATCATAATACTGCCAGAGTGGAGGGTTATCTAAACTTAAACATTGTATGGCACCAAATTCTTCACCACATGTCCAGTTTAAAGTTAACATCTAACTTCAAAATGATTTTCTACAGGCTGGCCAGAATGATTTAAACTGCAGGGTTTTGGCTATACTTGATCAGCACTATTTAAAGCAACCCAAAGCTAATCTGCCCAACTCCAATTCTACTACAACCTTGCAGCTAACGAGGCTTGTTTGGATTCTGATGAGAATTTTCTTTCCAAAGCCAGCATAAGTTCAACAAATCCTGTTAAAATCTATTTGAAGCAGCACATTTCTAGACCTCTCTTCTTTAATCAAGCTTCATAGGAAGACAAAAACCACTTATGTACGGTTCAGCATTGTTGTTTGGTTTATTATTTTGACACATATTCTACATTGCTTTAACCATGCAGAACATATCAAAGCCATCCTGCTTCTATTTCAGCAAACATGGACCTGTTCTAAGGAAATACAGGTGTGAACTATGCATCATTTATATAACAGGTTAGACTACAGCGTTAAGCCAAAGGGGAGGGGATGGAGAGCAGAGATGCACTGCCCAGATAGCAGTTTTTTGTCTAAGGCAGGGGAAGTTAATGGAATTACTCTCAATGGCAGCCATCAGAGGACAAGCCCAGTGCTTCTAAGAGTGCAGGTGCATTAAAAAGAATTACAGCATCTGTTACTCCCTTTTAAAGGGCGAAGAATGTTCTCCCTTCACTCTGGACCAATGGAGAGGGAGCAGGGGTAGGGGCATGCCCTTTTTCCTTCTCATCACCTATGATTCCTAGTACCAGTTTTGGTGTTAGAGTTCTTCTCGGTGTGGAATATAAAAACTGAGATTGTTCCTGGGTTGTCCTGGGTAGCAGTCATCTCTTTGTCACTTGGTACCCAATCTTCAAAATTTAACAATCCTCTTTTGTGAGCCTTCTGGAAGTCTAGTTTGACATGCAGGTCAAAAAATAGTAAGACGGTGAAGACCAGACTCACAATAAGAATCACAGAATCATAGGACTAAAGAGGTTATCTAGTCCAGTCCTCTGCACATATGGTAGGATTAAGTATTATCTTCTAGACTATCCCTGACAGGTGTTTGTCTAACCTGCTCCTAAAAACCTTGAATGATGGAGATTCCACAACCACCCTAAACAATTTATTCCAGTGCTTAACCACCCTGACAGGAAGCTTTTCCTAATGTCCAATCTAAACTGCCCTTGCCGCAATTTAAGGCCATTGCTTCTTGTCCTATCCTCAGAGGTTAACAAGAACAATTTTTCTCCCTCCTCCTTGCAACAACCTTTTATGTACTTGAAAACTATTATCAAGTCCCCCTTCATGAATCTCTTCTCCAGACTGAACAAACCCAATTTTGTCAATCTTTCCTCGTAGCTTATGTTTTCTAGACCTTAAATAATTTTTGTTGCTCTCCTCTGGACTTTCTCCAATTTGTACACACCTTTGCTGAAATGTGGGGCCCAGAACTGGACACAATATTCCACTGTAGGCCTAATCAGTGTGGAATGGAGTGGAAGAATTACTTTTCGTGTCTTTCTTACAACACTCCTGTTAATGCAGTCCAGAATAACGTTTGCTTTTTTTTTTTTTTTGCAACGGTGTTACGGCAGTTGACTAATATTTAGCTTGTGATCCACTATGACCCCCAGATCCCTTTCCGCAGTACTCCTTCCTAGGCAGTCATTTCTCATTTTGTATGTGTCCAAGCAATTGTTCCTTCCTAAGTTTATACTTTTCATTTGTCGGTATTGAATTTTATCCTATTAACTTCAGACCATTTATCTTGTTTGTCCATGGAATTTGCATTACATATACAGAGTTTATAATCTCAAATAGAATTAATAAATTGTACAGACCGATTCCCCTAGTGATCATAGTTGCAATGTCATCATGTACTGAATGCAGAGAGCCTCATGCTGATTTCTAAGGCGCTGAGCACCTGTAATTCTGATTGAAATCTGTGGGAGCTATAGGTGCTCGGCACCTCTGAAAATCAGATAAGAATTAGGGTTCAATTCTTCTCCCAGTGAAGTCAATATCTAACTTTAATTAAATTCAATGTGAGTTGGACTAGGTGCTTAATCTGTGACTATGTTGTTACCATAAAGAATCTAAGATAACTCATTCTGTGACTTCCGCGGCAAGCTGCTGGGGCGGATGGTTCCTCTCCTTCCAGTAAAATTTTGGTGTCCATCTCACCACATTTCAATTTGGACTTTGCCCACACCTTCGAAAAGGTCTTCATTAGTTGGGGTACCTATGCAGGCATGTTCTGTCCTCCCTTGTCCCTTTTGACAAGCATCCTGTCATAGTTGTTGCTGCCCTGCTATCTAAACACTTTTTATTTACCACTCCTGCTATTGTGGTTTTTGTCATGGAGTTTCCCCAGCTGTTCTGTGAAAGGGGCACTACAAAAGAGAGCTGTGGTGAGGGGGTCTGGCAGTCCTATTGGGAGTTTACTGGGTGAGTGTACTCATAGGGCTGGCCCTCCTGCAGAGCTTTTTCTTCCATTTTTTCTTCTTTTTCTAAAGCTGCTAAAACAGCATTTATAGTTTTTCACATTCCTGAGCTTCCCGTCCCTTCTATCAGAATCTCTTGAGCCTGGGGCCAGATTCCACTTGGAAAAAAATTGGAAATCAACACAGCCTGATGTAAACAAATCAAAGAATAGATGCATCCAACGAAGTGGGTATTCACCCAAGAGAGCTCATGCTCCAATATAGCTGTTAGTCTATTAGGTGCCACAGGACTCTCTGCTGCTCTTTCAAAGAATAGATGGCTCTGTGAGTGCTCAGCATGAAGAAACCTGAGCATGAGTGAGGGAGGCTCAGGCCTAAATAGTCATTAAAGAAAGAGCAGGGGAGGGATAGCTCATTGGTTTGGCATTGGACTGCTAAACTCAGGGTTGTGAGTTCACTTCTTGAAGGGGTCAGCTAGGGATCAGAGGCAAAAATCTGTCTTGGATTGGTCCTGCTTTGAGCAGGGGCTTGGATTAGATGACCTCTTGAGGTCCCTTCCAACCTGATATTCTATGATTTTATGAAGGAGATGGTATGGCTCAGAGACACACTATCTGCTCTGGGACACCACAACTTTTTGGTGGGACAACACCATACCAAGGACGCCTGGATAGATTTTGTCTGAACCTCAGCTCTCTGACTCATATCAGGAGCTCTTTCCTGTGGCCAAGTGAACAGAGGAAGAAGAATGTGACAGAGGCTGTGACAGATAACACCGAATTGGAGTTACTGGTGCCAGTCTCTTTGCACCCATACCTCCCTTGTCCATTAATATCATTGATTTGGTACAAAGAAAACTAGAGCAATTGGAGCCCATAGCCCAACTAATAGCTGAGCAACAGGAAATGGCGGACAGTATTGTACAGGCAGTGGAGACACAGCAACCTATACCAAGGGAAGTGAGCCTGCACCCTCTTTGTACTTTGAGCTTCATTTTAATGGTGTTCAAAGGATTACAACTGCTGTGGTCTTGGAGATGTGTTGCTAGGTAAGAAACTTGAAAAAGAAAGCACATAAGGACAGGAATATGAAGCAAATGAAAGTAATGGTAACATAAAAAAAAAAGAAAAGAAAATCAATGGAAGGTAGGTAGGCCTGGATAGACATAAATAATTAAACACGTGACAGGTGGCCTTATTCCTTGAAAGATAGAATTAGGGAGGTAAATAAATCATCAGACTGAAAACAGAACATTTGTGCTAGCAAAAATAAGTAAATAGGTTAGTAGGGTAAAGAGATAGAATGTCTAAGCCAGCTAAGATAAGAGGGAGAACAGCCAGGGAACCATTCACTGTGAACAAGATAACAATGGATAAAATAAGTTAGGAATGTAAAGATGGGCTGAAGAGTAAATCAAACATGGACAATATGTGGACAGAGCATGCTGCACAGGGATTGGTTCCTGCAAAGTAACCAACCCAATCCAAAAAACTTGTGATGTAATATATAGTACAGGAGTAGGCTCACCTATGGCATATGTGCCGAAGGTGGCACACGAGCTGGTTTTCTGTGGCACTCACATTGCCCAGGTCCTGGCCACCAGTCCAGGGGGCTCTACATTTTAATTTAATTTTAAATGAAGCTTCTTAAACGTTTTAAAAACCTTATTTACTTTACATACAACAATCATTTAGTTATATATTATACACTTATAGAAAGGGACCTTCTAAAAACATTAAAATATATTATTGGTACATGAAACCTTCAATTAGAGTGAATAAATGAAGACTCGGCACAGCACTTCTGAAAGGTTGCTGACCCTTGCTATAGTAAATGGAATCTGTGTTTGAATTTGATCAACTCAGCATAGCATATGCTACTTGACAGATAAAGATACCTGATTGATGAAGTCTTGAGTCAAACTGACTTCTTGTGAATCCAAGTAGAAAGAAGTCTTGAAAGGAATCCCAACACCTTATACCCTGTAGTCATAGACTTAACCCCAGGGAATGGAAGAATAAACATCTGATGTGAAGGGACATAAATCTGATGACTAAATTCCAACTCTTAAAAACTTATATTTGGTCTGTGTTAAATTGTGGTTGTGAAACACTGACATTCACGCAATCAATAATAAAGAAACTACAATCCTTCAGATTATGGTGTTATAGAATAATTCTGAAAATATTCTGTGTAGACTGCATAACCAGTGAAAAAAAATATGGGACCTCAGCAAATGCTAGTCAGAAATCTTATGAAAACAAAGATTTGATTTGCAGGGCATTTTTAATGGTATTCTGCATGTTTACAGTCATTGGAAAGGAAAGCTGATGGCAGAAGAACACGAAGCAGAAAAAAGAAGATTTTGGATGGACAAGGTAGTATCCTGGGTGGATCAAATGGACTATTTGTCTACAAAGAGATTAGCAGAGGATTGTACAGAATGAGCTACCATGGTTGCAAATCTTCAGTAATGGAGATGCTATATAATAAGAAGCAGATATAATATACATTAGTCATTACAGTATGTACAAAGTCATCCAAAAATGTTGATTTTTGACATCTACACAAAGCTCAACAATTACTAAAAAGAATCCCCCCAAAAGAAATTAATAACCCTGAAAAATATATTCCTTATTTATATGACACCCTGAGCCATTTACTGAGTGTTTAGGGACAATAACAATATTTATTTTTCTTACTTTTCTGTGGATAGGAGTAAACTGCTTGGATAGATTATGGGTTTTTTTAACCATTTGTTTTGTTTTATTTTGTGGCACATGCTTCTATGTTTGGCCCATAGTGTTTTCTAAGGTTGATTAGAAAATGTGAACATTTTCCACAAAATTCTTAAATATTTCTCTTTTCCTTGAAATTATTTTTCATTGCACATTTGCTGTCTCACACTAGTATTTTCAGGCATCACCAGGAACAGTATGCGTAGGAACTCTGAGGAAGCATTTTCTAGTTACATTTCCAGGCCATTATCAGGAAGTCCAGATCATTTGTATGGGATTAAGTGCTTATTTAGCTACAGTTAGTTCCATATATTTACCCAAATCTCTGAGCTTCTTTAGTTTACTCTATCCATATTCAGGGAGAAAAAAAAAGTTGCACAATACTTCTAAAATATTATATTGATTATTTCTTTGGAAAGAAAGAATAAAGCCGTAGTGATCTGAACATTTACTTATTTATGAAACTTGGAAGGCAGAAAAGGAGGGACTTTGCTACAGTGAGCTTTAAACTTATGGAACCAATTTACTCAATTCCTAGTAGGCACTCCATGCTGAACCAATAAGGTTCCAGTTACTATGTCTAACATATTATGTATTAACTGCAAGAGTTCCAGACTCCCTGTTTCCAATGGTTTGATTGAATACGTCAACTGGCATACCTGAATTCCTGCCAAGTACCTCACTGACTTTGAGTACCCTTTGCTATTGTGTTTTCTCAGGTCAGAGGGTAGTGGGATTTCAGGGCTGAGAGGCCTTTACCCTGACAGAGAGAAGGACAGAAGAAATTATAAGGTCCTGCAGGGATTAGTTTAGGAGAAACGATTAAAGAGCTAAACTATGCCTGAGTGATGATCCCTCTGGCTCACTTTAATGTAGTGCTGTTTGAAACAGTAGTACATCACAGCACTCTAGGCAACCTTTGGTTCTCACCAGCAGGGTCTACACGGCCCAACGAACGCACAACGCATTAGTGTGCTTTAGAAATAACACCTGTGTAGAGTTCATTACCTTACCGTGTATACAAGCCTTTAATGTGATACAAGGAGGTATGACTAAGAGTAATTAAAAATAACTTAAAAGGGGAAATTTCCTAACAATGCATCTGATCCTGAAATTACCTCTTCATGAGGAGTTCAGAGCTCACTGCAGAATTACAGCCAGTGGAATGCATTAGATTTCAGAATAGTCTCCACAAGCAAGTGATTTCAAGTCCATTGTTTAGAACTTATAAATCCAGACTCTTTACTTTGAAAAAACAACGACAAAACAAACAAAAAACAAAACAAAAGCAAACAAAAACAAAACCAACAAAACCAACAAATCTTGGTATTTCAGCCTGATAGTTAATAATATTACCTATTATGTTTAAGATGTGGACTTTTAATTAGAATGTGAGCTGCATTCTTTGGTTGTAAGGTGCCCAGGTTGCCATCAAAATAAAATCTATTAATTGCTAAAAGTAATAACAATCCTGTAGCATTGCTGTTGACACACTGGTAATACTAAAACTACCAATACTTCACACTTATATAGAGACTTTCATCATAAGGATCTCAAAGCACTTTGCTGTGTAAACACAGCACTGCTGGAATGTAGCAGTCTCTCTGGGTCAGCAGTACTGCTAACAGTTTTTAGGAGAGGAAGTAATTAATAACTTCTTTAATTGAAACTGGAGGGTGAACTTTAGGGAGGCAGAATATAATTAAACAACTTGGAGTTCAGCCAGTAAACTAGGGTTAACACATCCTCACTGTTCTGAAAAGTGCCATGGGATTGTCAATAACCCCACTTCTCTTTTGTATCTCATGTAAAAGGCAGCACAGTGCCTCTGGCACCATCAAACTGCGGCATTGGCACAGTTATGCTTGGCAGAATTCAATTTGTGTTTTTTTATAATTTTGATGACTAGTATCAATGGTTATTTTATAGTATTTTTTAATTTTTATTGATCTAAATTTTGACAGCTGTGCGACATATTGAGTTTAAGCATTTTTTTCAATTTTCATTGATTTCAATGTTTACAGTTGAGGTAAACTATGGGGGAAGGTGAAACAGTAATAATTTAATGACAGTAGGTGTTGAAATTTAAGAAGTTAAAGCTTTATAACTATTATAATCAACCGCACATGTCAAAATATAAAATAAATATCCTTAAATCAAACTCTAGTTCTCAAGGAGCATTTTTCTTACATTGCCTATTCAATTATTTTCTATAGAAATATTTTTTCATTGGTTTGTGTGTGTACATTGAAAACAACATTTACAGAAACAAATGTAATCCTTCTAAGCCTATTTATGACACACTTTCATTCACTAACATGATGGTACACTGGAAATTCAGGGTAGATTGGTAAGTCAGTAGCCATGGAAATAAGACAGATTCTGAGATGTACTTGATAATGCCTAATAGACTGCCAGCAGTGAATCAACCAAACAGAAACTTGCCTGATTAATTTATCCTTCTTGTCTGTTAGTAATTCAATTTAGTATCTTTAGACATCAGTAATTCTCTGGTTGAAATCCTATTCAAATCAGAAAGAGTTCTTTTAACTGTTTCTGGAGATGCCCTAATGCACACCACAAAGAAGCTGGAAAAAAGAAACAACTGTGTCAGATTCTCTCCAGCCTCTTTTATTTTGTTCTCTGCTCCTCTCTCCACTAGTTTTGTGTTTTTTGTTATTTTTGCTCAAACAACATTTCTGCTACTGTAGTTGTCCTAGAAATAGTGTGCTGCACTTCTTCCCTTGGCATGAGTTCGTGCATTGTTTGCCTGCCAGTTGACTTCTTAATGTAATGCTCTGATTCTGAATGGTATCACTTTTGAAAAGACCAAAAGGAGAAGATCTTGGCTGGCTGTGAAAGACACAGCTTTCCCAAACTAGTAAGACAGATGTTTTCACAAGTTGCCATATGATCCCCTTTTTGCCTTTACATCAGTAACGTTATGCTCTCTAATCCTATTTATATGGATGATAGCCAGGCCTGTTCCAAATGCCTCTGGCAGATTGCATGTATGTCATTGAAATAATGATAAAACCAAAAGCAACAGAGCCCTGCGTCAAGGAATAAATTAAGAAATGTGGAATTAAATGATTATGGCAAGATTAAGTTTGGTCCATGAATGGCTTTGCAGAGCAAGAGGAGGATGACAGGAGGCTACATCCCAGTTTGTATTCCCTATAGAGGGCCAGGCCCAACTACAGATGCTGAGGTCTCCTCAAAGCAGGGACTGGTCCCTCCTAGCATTCCAGAGGGATGACTTCTACACCTACCATTAGAGAATGGGTAGACATGTAGGAGTGGTTATGCCTCATTTTCATACAGGGTGGTATGGTGGGTATACAGACCTTGCATGTTGGGAGCTACAGGAGAGATTTTGCCTTGTTGAAAGATCAGACTATATTCCTGTCTTGCCTCTTTAGAGCACAGTGCAAGCCACACCTCATAGTAAAGACATTTCTTCAATAAAGACAGCAGTGTAAGGTCAGAAAGTTCCCTTCCTGCTCCTAGACAACCTCCTAATAGGATTGTCTTTGGAATAATATGATCTACCTATAATATTTATAAAGGGACTCTCACTTTGTCTAATACCTCATCAAGGGAGGGACTAATCCATATTTGAATAACGATAAGATTTTAATTCTTGCATTTGGCACCTGGATTCCATGGTGATGGGTACATGGGAGATAGTGAATAACAACATAATGAAAAATAACCATATACGTACTGTAGTACATACTTGAATTGGGTTCTTTGAAAATATGTATGGATATTATCAGCTCTTGGTGATTTGGGGGACCTGCCCATTTCATGTAGGTGGTGATGTTGTGGGTTGTTGTGTTTTTATCACCAACTACAGAACACTCTGGCCAAAGGAATAAAAATTGTCTACATAAGAAAGGCCATACTGGGTAGATCAAAGGTCCATCTAGCCCAGTAGCCTGTCTTCCAACAGTGGCCAATGCCAGGTGCCCCAGAGGGAATGAACAGAGCAGGTAATCATCAAGTGATCCATTCCTCGTCGCTCATTCCCAGCTTCTAGCAAACAGAGGCTAGGGACACCATCCCTGCCCATCCTGGCTAACAGCCATTGATGGACCTATCTTCCATGAATTTATCTAGCTCTTTTTTTGAACTACATTCTTTGTTATCCCAAAGACTTATTTTTTAAAGTATTTGATCCGACACAGGGTATAATATTCATGTAGGTCTATAGCGATCTATAAAGTTCATCTTTAGTTTTAGAATAAGACTTCACTTATACAGTGAACAACCCAGGTTCTTTCTTTAATTAATATATCTATCTGTATCTATCTTAGATAGCAATTCTTTGTTCAGTTCTGGATAATAGTACCAGTGCCCCCCTGCAGTATATTTCTAAACTAACAGGACGCTATGGATGAATCCTTGTACATAAGAAGAATTAATTCAAAGAAGTTCAAAGAAGCTTGGAACCTCAAAACTATCCTTATACTTTCACTCTTGAGTGTGACCTTCTTTGATTTCTCAGCCTTCATATGGCTTTTGTGTATTTTCAAAGTAATTTATCACCCATGAACCCCAATGGAGTTTTGCTTGTGTAATGACTACAGGATTAGAACAAATAGCATTATAACTAGGCAGAAAATTCTACAACATGAAGCAAACCAGTGTAAAGAATATACAATGCAAACACTAATAATGGCTAACAAAGTGTTTAATGTGGACTGAGCGCATCATTGGAGAATAAGATACTTTTCTTTTTTTCTAATAGTGTACAGTATTTATATGGCCATTTGTTTACACTGGGCTAAGCTCTAGAATATTTAGGCTCCAAATTCAGGAATCAAAATACTCAGCATCAGATCTTAGCTAGCAGAAGGCTCTCAATATTAGGATTGATATTTAGGATTAGATCTAAAATTATTTACTAAACAAGACAATTTGCAAGGAAAATATCTTAAGCATGTTAGTCAAATACATCACTGAGATATCTCCATTGAAGTAAGTGGAGTTACACCGGGATAAATTTGCATCACTGTTTTTGGAAAATCTTCCCTTTTGATATTACTGTTAAAACAGATTAGGAAGCAAATGGCTACTTGTTTGCAGAACATGTAATTTTTCAAGGGATTTCAGGCACTGCTCATTCAGAACCCTAATTTCCTTGTTAGCTCCACGGGGTCTTGAGTATGTTTGCATAATTGTCAGTGCAAGCATGTGTCCAGTTAATTTAAATTACATTAAAACTCGTTATTGTTTTCCTCAGGTCTCATTGAAATTATGTTACAAGATTTTAGCTTTTAAACTGTGACAATGCAACCCAAATGAGTTAGCCTTTCTGCTACATTTCTGTGCAAGATGTCAGCCTACATGAGCTGAGAGCATCATTGAGTCACATCATTTGACATGAAATGAGAATGCTGCATTCTAATGGTTTCATTTGTATTGCAAAACACTAGCTCCATTTTAATCTACAATTTTATGAAGCAGTTATGGTGACCACCCAGATATATTTAAAAATATATACCAAATGAGCAACCTACATAGCGTGTTAGTGATACACCCGATATGGTGTGCAGGGAAAAAACAATGCACACATACAAGGCTCAGGTGGATTGTTAAGCAGGAGATCAAAATATGCATAAAACGGATTCACAAGCTCTTCCCATTCTATGTGCAAATACATCTGAAATTATTAAATTGACAGTCTATTCTATCCACTTGATAGGAAGACAGAGACGAAGAACATTCTTCCTCCATCCACTGACTGACTGACTATCTATCTTATGAACAGATTATTTATCTATCTACCTGAACGGATCTAATAGACAGGCAGACATTCAGACAACATCATTCCTCCCTTAGGTGGCAATATCTGGTTCTTTCTTTGTATAGTAGTAATAACAATTTTTTAAAAACAAATTAAAATATATTGTGTGGGTAGAAATATTACTGTACACCTTCCTGGAGATTTTATTAGGCATTGCCTCCAGATGATGCTAGTTATGACTATAGGAAAGAAATCTCTCTCTCTCTTAATTTCTCTTCTTTCAGGATATTATTTAAAGCACAGATTAGTTTAATTGAAAGAGCTGCATCAGGTGCGACCTGCAAGTCCAGAATGAATAAATCATGTTTCTCTGCAGTGCATTCCTCTGTAGGAAGTAGAAATGAGCAGAGAGTATTTGGTTACCTCAAACACTGGACTTTTTCTTACCGATATGATTACAACCCACAAGGAAAGGAGCAGAAACGACAAAGTTAAAAAGATCCACATTACCCTTGGTGATTAAGAGACACCAGTGGAAGTCAGGAGAACTAGGTGTCATTCCTAGTCCTGCCACTGCTTCACTATGTGAAAGTGTACAAATCACTTAACCTTTCTGTTGTGCATCTTTAAAATAGGGATAATACTTACCTGTATTAAAGGGGTGAAGCTGTGAGAATTAATCAATGCTTATGAAGTGTCTTGGGATCTTCAAATGAAAGACAAAGCAGCTACTTATGTGTAAATAGATAATCAGGTCCTATCTTCCAGAAAGTTTGTGATTTACAAAACTTCCATTTTTTTTGCCTTTCTGTAAGATTTGCCATGCAAGGGATTGCCATCATCTTCTATATACTAAACATTTATTTGGGGCAGTTGACTAAATGCTGATGATTGCAATCCCTTCTCAGAGGGAGTGTGAAATTGAAAACTGCTCCAATAACATCAGTGTGAGCAGAGTTTTTCTTTAGCTTGTAATATAACCAGTCAGCATCTGTTTTTGGTTGGTTGGCTGGTAGGTTTGATTTCCAAAACCTTGTGGGACCAATCACCTCTACCTTTGCAGGCAAGAAAATCTCATGTTGAAAAACACCTTTCTGATATGAAATACAGTCTGATTGAATCACATCAAAGTTCAAGTTTAACCCATCATGCCAGCTGCTATGTTGCCCTTGACTCCCATTCAAATCAGTAGGAGTTGAGGTTTCTCAGCATTTCACAGGAAGCAAGAAGTATTTCATAGGATCAGATCCTTCAGCAACTCTACACCTGTTTTACAGAATGTGTTGGTATTTGAAACACTGAATGTAAACAAGATGATTCGTCAGAATATTTCCTCATCCACTTTCAAGTCCTGGGCATGTAGATAATTACCCTATCCAACTGAATCCACTATTACTCTTGCTTGAGCTATATCATTCTGAAGGCAAAGTGATATTATACAAAAATCGTCAACATAAAACCCACTAAGTGCTGCAATACTTTAGTACAGTTGTTTTCCTTCTGTTAGATATGTAATCACCTATTACTGCAAAAAAATAAAAAGAAAACCAATAGCTTTTTCCTCTGTACCAGCCCTTATTCTCTGGGTATTTTAAGAATTGTTGGATATTGAGGAACAGGATGAGAACTCTTTCTTTTGACAATACAGTGAAAAAGAATAACCTGTTTTATCATCTGCAATCTACAAATCCTCCCCATTAGTGCAGCTCTGGAAAGAGTGCTGAACAGCTTGTTTGTGGAGTTGTTTGAAATTCCGTGCACAATTTTTTCTCTGTGCTTTTTTGATTGTGTCATTTTAGCAAATAAATGCCTTGTATTGTATGTTTGTTTTACAACAAATGATCTTATCTTAAAGGGCTTGGAAGCGTCTTTCAAATCTTCCTACTTTAAATGTCAGCCCAGATTGGAGCTATTCTTGGTTCAGACCAAGTTATTGGCATCCTCATCCACTTTTTCCATCTCCATCCAATTTGTTTCTGAAAAGAGTATGAAGGAAGATGACCTTGGCATACATACACTTTTTATCACCATAGGACCAACGCTAATGGTACTGATAGGTCCCCAACTAACTGTCCTTAGAAGAAAAGCATTCTGTACAATGTTTTAGCTTGCTGTTTATTATTTTATCTGTATGCCATTCAAGTTACATGGGGATGGACATTGCTTTCCAGAAAATAATACACTATATCCATTCCTAGTCATGTATCAGAATGATACCATTATCTCCACTGTGTTCTAGAGAAAATAACCATCTGGAATGTTTTACCTGTTTGGGGTTTGTTTGTTTGTTTGTTTGTTTTTCATTAAGTTAAAAGTTCAGGTGGAAGTGGAAAGCATGAATACTAATAAATATCCCCAAGTATCAGAGAATGTAGACCTGGACAAATAATGGAAAAATGTATTCATGAATAATTGGCTTTTTTTTTTATTGAACAGCATAGGTAATGAATAGCGGAACACCCACTTGCAGTGGAACATCCAATTATCTTTACTCTTAGATTAGAGACAGAGATACTGGAGAGAGGTTGGAGTTGAAATACACAGACTAGACTCCTGCTTAAAACTACTAGTATTGCATATTGGCCTAAATTTTGGGAGTTGCTGGATGCTCAGCATTTTTGGAAAACTATCCACTTTATAGATGCCTAAACAGGAACTGATGTCTTTTAAAAGTCTGCCTCACTGTACACTGATGTATATGGTTCTAGTCCAGATGTAAATTGGGGACTGATAACATGAGATAGACCCAGCATAGATTGGAAATGTGAAGGTAACTGCAGGACTGAAATGCATTGGCAGAGCTATGCATAGGAAGCTTAAATGTAATCAGCCAGTGGTCTGCTGCTGACAGTAACCTGTGCATTCAGTTCCTTATTTTCGTTAATAATAAAGTCACTCATATTTATATATATATATATATATATATATATAAAATTTGTACATTTTCTCTGCTTCTTCTCATTCAAGAATTGCAATTGACCCATCTGCCCATTCCCATGAGTGCGGCCAATAAAATTATATTAAAAAAGGAAGACCTATTTATTTGATATTTTGTCCTCGCTGTAATGAGGCAGCTTGGAGAGTAGCACTGGTATGCAGACTCACAAGAGGGGATCTTGTCCTTTGTTGCTTGCGACTGGGTGAATCCAGCTTTACTGATTCAATCTATATACTTGGAATAAAACACTTCCCTACTCTCCACATACTGAAGTAAATAACAAGGCGACTTTTGACCCCACCAGAGATGAAAACTCATTAAGTACCATTGTGAGTGCTTTGTTTTTGAAGAAACTGAGTGAAGCTTGAACAATCCAGACTTTTTCAAGTGTCATTCTTCCTTCTTATTGCACAGAAGCAGTTTACCTTTTACTGGCAAGAAACAGAACAAAACTAAACAAAAATCTAACTGCAGTAAAATACTTAGAGAAAATATATTCCCTGAAGTGGAGAACTGTGTATGTAAGTTGGTTGCCTAGATGAGGATTTCAAATTGCCTCTGTTGGAATGGGAGTTGCTCTCCGTGTTAGCTCTATGAGCCAATACAATAATAACTCTTCATACTGACATAACAGAGCACCTTTCATTAGGCAATCTCAAAGCACTTTAAAAACATTATCTAATAAAATCTCACAGCAGGTAAACAGGAGTATTAAACTCTTTTTTATAGCTGGTTCAAACACAGAATTTCTATTCCATGGGATATTCCAACATATCAAATTATCCTTTTGGCCCAAATCAGAACTAAAGAGCAATTTTTCAAAATTTCCCATAAAACAAAATTTCTGAAAAAAAATGTTTCTAAAATATTGAAATGACCTTATTGAAACATTTTGTTTTGGTGAGGTCAAAGTGCTTCCTTTTGGACTATATCATTCTGCCTTTTATGTTAAATTATTTTTTATGAATAATATAATGATAATATAAATGTCAAAAAGCAAAGCCTAAATGAACAGCTTTGACCTTACGAAAATGAAATGCTTCAGCATTTGTGAAACAAAATAGTTTGCAAAGGCTGAAACAAAATGTTTTGACCTTCTCAATATGAAACATTTATGATATTTTTCTTTGAAAATCTTCTACAGAATTGATTCATCCCTACATAATGTTCCAGTTTTGTTGAATAAGTGATATCTAATGGGGAAACATTCTGCCAAAATGATCAGCTCTATTCATTTTACAGATGGGAGGCGAGGCCCTGAGAAGTTAAGTGGCCTTCCCAATGTCATATAAAAAATCTATAAAAAAGCAGGGAATAGAACCCAGGTGACCTAACTCCAAGTTAATTGTTCTATCCACTAGACTAGATGACACTTCCTCTCAATGAGGCCCTGATTCAGGAAAGCATGCTGTTGAAGTCCTTCTGTATTCAGAACGTGCTTAAGGGTGTTCCAAAGAGGTGGTGTCCTGAATTAGGGCTAGAAAGAGTGATATTTCATCCATTTCCTTATTTAAGTAAATCACATTTAATAGTATTTGTCCTTTTTATTTCAAAAGTTGAATGGCTGGGCTGAATGCAGAGATTTTTAAAAAATGGTATTTTTGGTCAGACTATTGCACTGCAAATTAACAAATGTATTTTAAAAAGTCGTGCCCTTGAAAAGAACAAGATTGGCAACATGGGGAAAGGGAATTACAGATCAGGGTGAAATCCTGACCCCCTTGAAATCAATGGAAGTTTTGTTGCTGATTCACTAGGTCACCCCAGATACGGCACATGAAGCAATAATGACACCTTGTTTTGGATCACCCTACCATGTGACTGGGGGTGACCACTTTATATGTGTGAGAGGGATAGTTCTCAGTCTCTAGACTCATAAGAGAGGCAACCACTACCCTGATGACTTTTGAGGCTTGCACATGGTCCCCAGCTCGTCACTATCTGGAATGAGGATTTCTATATTTATAGAAAGCCAGAGCTTTATAAATATCAAACTGAACTGAGCACACCACACAATCCATTGTCTACAGCCAAGCACTGAGGTACAACCGCATCTGCTCTAACCCCTCAGACAGAGACCAACACCTACAAAATCTCCACCAAGCATTCTCAAAACTACAATACCCGCACGAGGAAATTAGGAAACAGATCAACAGAGCCAGACGTGTACCCAGAAGCCTCCTACTGCAAGACAAACCCAAGAAAGAAACCAACAGGACTCCACTGGCCATCACATACAGCCCCCAGCTAAAACCCCTCCAACGCATCATCAGGGATCTACAACCCATCCTGGACAATGATCCCACACTTTCACAGGTCTTGGGTGGCAGGCCAATCCTTGCCCACAGACAACTTGCCAACCTGAAACGTATTCTCACCAGCAACTGCACACCGCACCATAGTAACTCTAGCTCAGGAACCAATCCATGCAACAAACCTCGATGCCAACTCTGCCCACATATCTACACCAGCGACACCATCATAGGACCTAACCAGATCAGCCATACCATCACTGGTTCATTCACCTGCACGTCCACCAATGTAATATACGCCATCATATGCCAGCAATGCCCCTCTGCTATGTACATCGGCCAAACTGGACAGTCACTACGGAAAAGGATAAATGGACACAAATCAGATATCAGGAATGGCAATATACAAAAACCTGTAGGAGAGCACTTCAACCTCCCTGGCCACACTATAGCAGACCTTAAGGTGGCCATCCTGCAGCAAAAAAACTTCAGGACCAGACTTCAAAGAGAAACTACTGAGCTTCAGTTCATCTGCAAATTTGACACCATCAGCTCAGGATTAAACAAAGACTGTGAATGGCTTGCCAACTACAAAACCAGTTTCTCCTCCCTTGGTTTTCACACCTCAACTGCTAGAACAGGGCCTCATCCTCCCTGATTGAACTAACCTCGTTATCTCTAGCTTGCTTCTTGCTTGCATATATATACCTGCCTCTGGAAATTTCCACTACGTGCATCCGACGAAGTGGGTATTCACCCACAAAAGCTCGTACTCCAAAACGTCTGTTAGTCTATAAGATGCCACAGGATTCTTTGCTGCTTTTACAAACTGAACTGAGGTAGTTCTTCCTCTGGCTCAAATCTTCCTCTTGCTACAGAAACCTAGCTTGAAAACCAGCTAAATATGAAGAGATTTTTTTCCCCGAGAAAGGATGTGATTCACTCTGCAGACTCAGGTGGGTGCTTCCCAATGCACAGGGCTACTGGTTTGGAGGAGGATTCACCCTTGGAGAAGGTCTACTTTGGTATTTCCACCACTATACCACCTTCCCTTGGATAATTCCATTGGAGGCAATCACTTTAATTTATGGCTTGGTTTCCATAGGAGCTACACAAGCACATCTCCCAGGTGACTTGGTCCCATCCCTGCCCCAACCACTTTCTGGGCAGCACTGGTTATCTCTGGGCATCTAGCAGAATGAGGATAAGGCAGAGCATATACCATTGGGCTCCTATCAGGTCAAATTTCCACCACTGGATACCCAAAATGTGCTTTCCATTCTATGTAAAAATCTGGGGGGAAATGAAGGTGGTTAATATAACAAATGTTGCCTGTTCCCAAAAAATTCTTTTGATCAAGCATGTTTTCCTGAGCCTTTAGTTTAAGGCAGCATACCAAGCTGAGGAATTGTATTTTCCTCTTTCTATGTTTCATTGATAACTGGCTCACAGCCAATCAATGAACCTGCCATTAGAGTTTCACCTGCTTGTGCTTGTGGTGTATTTGGTGGTACATGTACTGCAGCTAGAAAAAGGGAAACATAACAGGTTCAGGTATATTCCCTGGAAACTTTTTAGTGTGTTCTTTGTATGGGAGATCTTGATACACAGGTAGCCACAGAAAGCTAATCATACTTTAATTTTTTTTTCTTTATACATGATTCTTGGATAAATAGTATGACATGTCATTCCATATTCTTTGTGAAAATATGCTTATGATATGAATATGGCATAACTGAGATATACTTTATGTGAGATGGCTCATGTGAGATATCATTGGAAAGGTTATGATTAACTGAATGTGATTATCTTAGTTATATATATGTGTCATTTCTGTATCTGAAATGAGGAATATTGACTATGTATTTGTATTTCAACTATGCTTCTTTGAGTGATGCCGACTGCTAACAGTTCAGGTACAACAATGGAAAAGCCAGACAGGGCGGATGGCCCATCAACAAGGACAATGAACTGTAAAAGAGCTTAATCTTCCTGTGAACATGTGGGTCAGCCTACGAAGAATGGCTACAAGGGCCCTACAGAGGCATGTAACCATGTCACCTGATACTGGAACCCATCATGAATTCTGTACTTTTCCATGAGAAGCTGGAAAGGGGGGATCAAACTAGGAAACAAAGGACTCCTGCCTTATGCAAATCTAATTTAAGGGTGGGGAGTGAAATAATCCAGGTGGTCAGTTCTCCCCTGCTTTCCCACCCAAGATGACTGCTGGAAACAGCTAAGACTGAACTAGGGGAGGAACTGCTGGACCCAGGCTAAAGAAGAGCTCTGAAGGACTCTACCTGAACCAATATCTAGGGTGAGGAATTATTATTTGTAACCAGTTTCTTTAGTGACTCTAGCTTAGTTGCATGCTCTGTTTTATTTTCTTAGCCCTGGTCTACACTGGGGGGGCAGGGTCAATCTAAGTTATGCAACTTCTATTACGTGAATAACAAAGCTGAAGTCAACATACTTAGATCGACTTACTGTGGTGTCTTCACCGTGGTGAGTCAACTGCTGCCGTTCCCCTCGTTGACTCCACCTGTGCCTCTGGCGGCGCTGAAGTACGGGAGTCGATGGGCGAGCGCTCGGGGGTTGATTTAGACTAGGTTCAATAAATTGATCCCAGCTGGATCGATTGCTGTCCCACCGATCCAGCTGGTGGTATAGATATACCCTTAGTAATCTACCTTGCTCTGTCTGTCTTTATTTCTGGTTTATAATATAACCCAATTTATGTGATTACTAACTGGAGCGGGGGAGAGAGAGACAAGTTGTGTACACCCTCCTCCATACTGAGGGAAGAGGCAAATTTCATTTAATTTTGGGTTTGTACCCCAAGGGGGGGGAGGGATGGACA
The DNA here is from genome assembly GCF_003597395.2 of Chelonoidis abingdonii. Taxonomy (NCBI): domain Eukaryota; kingdom Metazoa; phylum Chordata; order Testudines; family Testudinidae; genus Chelonoidis; species Chelonoidis abingdonii. The sequence continues at coordinate 71,909,845 of NC_133772.1, forward strand.
TCTGGGGGCTGTGACAAGCCCTTTAACTTGAGCCTTCACAGAGTGGATCTCTGTCTCTCTGTGCATCTGGGTGTGGCCCTGCCTGTGTACTTGGCTGGAAAAGGATGGGGAACCTAGCCGAGCAATGTCAGGTCAAAGGGAGTCCAGTGAATACACTGGATTAAGATGGATATTTGGTCAAACTGCTACATAAATTCACTTTGACTGTTTTTGCACACCTTTTGTGCTTGCTTTTGGCAGGTATTTATGCACTTGAGCTTCACTAGTAATCATATTCAAAGAAAGTAATTTTTAAATTAAAGTCAATGAAGTTATGTGTGAGATGACTTTGGCCCTACATGTTTAATTAGGTCATACTTGCACTGCTGCAACTTCAAAGACAAAGTAAACCTAATGACCATTGCATTACAGAAATGCGGTGGATTTATCTCTTGGCATTTTCCTTGAGAATCTTTGTGAGTGGAGTCGGAGCTGTAATGCTAATATGTCATCAAGGAAGAGGACGGAAGTCAAGAAGAAAGAATGGGCACTTAAAATGGAGCAGTAATACATTTAGAATTAATAAAAGGAAATACTTCTGTATGCCGTGTGTAGACAACCTATGGAATACTACACATCAGGTGATTCAGTTTTATTACTTTTAATATGAATGGTAGTTACCGAAGCTAAAGCCAGGACATAAACAGTCAAATCCCATGCTTCAGGGGTTAGCTAATGAGTCAGGAAGGAAACGTCCATACTCTTGTACCAGGTACAGTGCTCAATATTTCATCTTCTCTGAATCATCAGGTGTTTGATGCCAGAGACAGCTACCTCCCAATATGAAAGCATTGGTTCCTCTACTCTGGTATCCTATTACAAATATCCCTAGGACATTTCTTATCCATTGAGGTACTAAATTGCCACCTAATTGCCAAATTTACTGTGTTTCATGAATACCCTTCCCTTAATCATAATGGGCCCAGGGGGTCCAGCCCATCACAAATAGATTTTATTTTTTTGTTGCTGCAAGGATTCTCCTTTTCCAAACATCATTCATCTAATTCACAGCAGTGCTCACCCAAATTATTCCAGTCAATATGAGACCCAAATTAATTTACCTACCAGTATTCTGCTTTTGTCTTTATTCTAAATATTGTTCAATCCTGAAGATATTGTCTCTACAGGTGCAGGACAAGTAGGAATGCTAACAGAAATTAACTGACATCTTATCAGTTAGGAGATGGGATACCATTCATTTTTAAAGGATGATTGCAATTCTCCACACAAAGTTAATGAAGTGGAATCTCTATTTCTTTCTGTTGGCCTGATTCAACTTCCCTTGCAGTGAATGGTAATTTTCATGGCTGTCAACTGGAGTTGGACTGGGCCCATTATGATTAAGGGAAGGGTATTCATGAAACACAGTAAATTTGGCAATTAGGTGGCAATTTAGTACCTCAATGGATAAGAAATGTCCTAGGGATATTTGTAATAGGATACCAGAGTAGAGGAACCAATGCTTTCATATTGGGAGGTAGCTGTCTCTGGCATCAAACACCTGATGATTCAGAGAAGATGAAATATTGAGCACTGTACCTGGTACAAGAGTATGGACGTTTCCTTCCTGACTCATTAGCTAACCCCTGAAGCATGGGATTTGACTGTTTATGTCCTGGCTTTAGCTTCGGTAACTACCATTCATATTAAAAGTAATAAAACTGAATCACCTGATGTGTAGTATTCCATAGGTTGTCTACACACGGCATACAGAAGTATTTCCTTTTATTAATTCTAAATGTATTACTGCTCCATTTTAAGTGCCCATTCTTTCTTCTTGACTTCCGTCCTCTTCCTTGATGACATATTAGCATTACAGCTCCGACTCCACTCACAAAGATTCTCAAGGAAAATGCCAAGAGATAAATCCACCGCATTTCTGTAATGCAATGGTCATTAGGTTTACTTTGTCTTTGAAGTTGCAGCAGTGCAAGTATGACCTAATTAAACATGTAGGGCCAAAGTCATCTCACACATAACTTCATTGACTTTAATTTAAAAATTACTTTCTTTGAATATGATTACTAGTGAAGCTCAAGTGCATAAATACCTGCCAAAAGCAAGCACAAAAGGTGTGCAAAAACAGTCAAAGTGAATTTATGTAGCAGTTTGACCAAATATCCATCTTAATCCAGTGTATTCACTCATCTCTATCTTGTAGCTCAGAGAGAATTTGTGAGTAGATTTTTGGAAGGGAATAACCTAAAAATCCTCTAACCATCCCATAGGTGTGATACTACACTGAAAAAGGCCAACCTTGGAAGTCCATTGGCTGCCTTAATTTTGAAGTTCAGTTCCAGTAACCAATCTAGGTGTGTGGTGAAAGGGGCAGGGTTTAATTCTTTAGAAACAGTCAGGGCCAAATTTTACAAACCTTACTGACAGTGTGTAGTTCTGTCCTCATTCTGAAACAAAAAAACCATTTTCCATTCCAAAGATGGAACATTTTGACCCTCTTGGAACCTGCCCTCTCCCCCAGTATTTTTTAAACATTTTTTTTCTCAGAATCTACACATTCCTGCAGGAAGTTTCAGTTTCAATGAAATGGCATTTTTCTGTCAGAACCAGCTCTATTTTTTTTAGCTGTGATGTTGAGCATACTAATTTCAAAGAGATATTTTCATCGGGGGAGATCATTCTGCCCTGGCTAGAGAAACAGCAAAATAAAACAATAAAAACCCCTTAGTAGGTGTTGTAGACCAAACTAGAGGGCCAGATCCTTGGGTGCTATAAATCAGCACAGATGCATTCAAGGCAATTAAGCTAGTTTGATTTACATGAGCTGAGGCTCTGGCCCTTTATGTCTGACTGATGTCCAGGAGGATGTTCTTCAAAAATTGTTCATCTTTGTCCATACACTACTTTAAACTTTCATTGTATTACTTTTGTCTCCAAGTTAGCTGTACTTAACACAGTTTTTTTTTTATTTGATTCCCTTCTTGATGCTTACATCAATCACACTGTCAGGACAGTCATTCTGCATGTACGTTAACTAATAACACTCATCGCTGGAGCTGTTGATATCTCTCCAATATAATAGAGAGACTGAGACATGCATTGGCATCCTTCCAGTTTTGACTAGTGTGGTCTAATATAATCTCCTTTAAATTCATACTGCAAGAATGTAGCATGTTCAACGGCCCTTATTGCTGGGTCTTTGTTGCAAACTCTGGGATCATATTTCCTCTCCTCTTTATTCATTACATTGGATATTTCTGCAACATTGCACCTATTTTACAATTCTCACCTGGACATTTCAAAGTCTATCTGGTCTTGCTTCCACTTTACTCTGACTGAATTGTAAAACAACTACATGTTCTCCGTGTCTTTCTCTCAAGTCATCCAGCATCGATTCTCTTGTGCTGCGTCCTCTCCATTTAAAATGCTATAAGTGGGTTTTCACTGTCCTGCTCCTAAACTCACTCAGGCAATCAAGACTGCAAGAATCATCTTTAGACCAAGACCTTATTTATAGTGCTGTCTTCATTACTATGTCTTCATTGTTGGCTCATCTTTACTGTAGCTTTGTTGTATGTGAGTTTAATTGGGATAGCACATTGCTCATACACTGAGCTATATAAAACAAAATAAGGATGATATTAGTATGTATTCAGACACTAACAATGAATAAGTGAAAGGCCGTCTGGAAATCACTATGGAATTTACTGAGACCATTTTATAGAGAACTTCATATTCAAAATAATACCGCATCTGCAGTTACACGAGGTAAGAGTCAGATAACAAGAGCTATCAGGTTTCAGAGCATAAGCCAATAACCAACTGGAGTCAGGAACAAATGTTTCTTCCTCAAGGGACAGTTAAGTGAATTATCTCTAGCGTGGCTCTTCTTCCTGCTACAGTGTTCCAAAATCTTACAACCTTTGAGGAAATAGGAATTCACCCAGGAATCACTCCTATACACAAATCTATTCCAATGCCTTTATTAGCATAGAAAGAACTCCCATGTCATTGAAAAGAATGGCCAGGCAGTGCAAACATGACATAAATGCAAAATGTTTAAAAGGAACTCTGCCTGCACCGGTCACAGTTTTGGTGGCCCCTCCAGCCTTGGCTCCTTGGGCCTGGTCTACACTAGAAAATTAGCTCAGTGTAACTACTTTGGTCAGGGGGTTGAAAAATCCATACCCCTGAGTGGCTTGGTAAAGCTGATCTAAGTTTCCCATATAGACAACGCTAGGTTTACAGAAGAATTCTTGGATTCTGATTAAGGCATTTCCTTCCTTTTGAGAAATGGTCTATTTTTATATGCAGTGATGGCTCATAAGGACTGTCACATTTTCAGGGGTTAACTGCATCTTTGACCTCCATCCTTGAGAGCACTCACTTAAGGTTTTAGGCCTCTTTGCTGTCACTTCTCTTGGAACACAGACTCACATCTCTCTTCCTTCAGACCAGGGATTTAGGTTTGCAGTCCCTCTGCACTGCACTGTGATTTCCCAGCAGGTCTGACCATCGTCCAGCATCTGTGGTTGTCATAAGTAGATAGGTAAGGGTTAATTTTCTTTTACCTGTAAAGGGTGAACAAAGGGAACCAAACACCTGACCAGAGGACCAATCAGAAAACTGGATTTTTTAAAAGTCAGGGGCGGGAATTGGGACTCTGTGTCTTTTGTTTCCCCGGCTATGGAGTGAAACAGCTTTCTTCTAACTCCAATTCTTTCTAACTTCCGTCTACCAAAGTGTGAGTACAAAGTTAGCAAGGCAACAGGCTGTTACATGCTTTGTTTGTATTTACACGTGCGTATGTTTTGCTGGGCTGGTTTAAAATTGGCTATCTTTTAAAGATCAGCACTGCTTATTCCTATTTTCTTATAACCATATCCCCTGTATGGATTCTCTTAATGCAGTGTTAGTTATGTGTATTTCTTTCTTTTTTTTTTATATAAAGTTTTCTTTTTAAGACTTGCTTGAGGTCTTTCTCTCTAGTTACAGGCTACGGGAGAAGGGAGGGGGGAATCTCTTTGTGTTAGCTGACTTCCTAGGTTATGAATGCATAGCCCAGGGGGAGGTAAATTATCCTCGCTGGTTTGTATTCAAGGAGCATACAGCATCAACTCCGGCTAACCCAAGGAAAGGGGAAGCTGGGGATGAGATAGGGAGACCCCAGGGCTCTGAGTTTTGGGGGGTCGCCCCAGGATAAGTTGGGGCAACTTGGGGCTAATAAGGAGCCAAAATCCTATTTGGTGGCAGCGATATCAGATCCAAGCTGGTAAAAGCTTGGGGGAGTTTAATAGTAAGCACCCAGATTTTGGACGCTAAGGTCCAGATTTGAGACAGACATTTACCACATTGGTGGCAGCGGTGGAGGAAATAAGAATCCAGAAGCCAGTAGATATATTATTTTTCTTTTCCCTGCTAGGATTATAGTATGAGAAAAGGGTTTGGTTTTAAAAGTAGCCAGATAGAGGTTTTTTTTCTGCCTGCTTTTGGCAGTTTGCAGTTTTAACACAGGAGGCATTAAGAGATCCATGATAGGTCTTTCGTTAAAACAAATTGGCCATTCAAGTATCCAGCCAGCTACACACAGGGTAATACCTCTTACCTGTAAAGGGTTAAGAAGCTCAGATAACCTGGTTGGCACCTGACCAGAAGGACCAATAAGGGAAAGAAGATACTTTTCAAATTCTGGGAAGGTTTTTGTTTGTATCTTTGTTTTGTTCTCCTCAGAGTCAGCAAAGGAACCAGCAGGGGTAAACCACATCTCCCTAAGCCATATCTGGACTAAGCATCTAGTATTGCAGAAATAGTAAGTAATAGCAAAGAAATGCATTAGATTATCTTTTGTTTTAGCTTGTGAATTTTCCCTGTGCTAAGAGGGAGGTTATCCCTGTTTTTGTAACTTTAAAGTTTTGCCTAGAGGGAAAATCCTCTGTGTTTTGAATCTTTTTGTTGATATATGCCATCATGTGCCAGCAATGCCCCTCTGCCATGTACATTGGCCAAACTGGACAGTCTCTACGCAAAAGAATAAATGGACACAAATCTGAAATCAGGAATCATAACATTCAAAAACCAGTAGGAGAACACTTCAACCTCTCTAACCACTCAGTAATAGATTTAAAGGTGGCAGTTTTGCAACAGAAAAGCTTCAAAAACAGACTCCAATGAGAAACTGCTGCACTCAAATTAATATGCAAACTAGACACTATCAATTTAGGCTTAAATAGGGACTGGGAATGGCTGAGCCATTACACACATTGAATCTATTTCCCCCATGTTAAGTATCCTTACACCTTCTTGTCAAGCTGTCTTAAATGGGCTGCTTTCTCCAAAGAAATTGTATGCACACCAGCCTGTTACAATCAGCAGAGGAGTCACATTTTAGTATTATCAGACCAAAAAGATTTTATAGTAAAATCAAGAATAAGCTTCTTAATGAAGGATAGAGAATCAAGTGATACTAAGCAAAGATAATAGAAGAAACTAAGAAACAGATAGGATTACAAATAAAACAAAAAGATAACACACTGCTACAAGACTAGAACTTAACTCTAACAAGTTAATCTTATTTAAAACAGTTTTTCACCTAAAAGCCTTTCTGTAGAGCTTGCTGGTATTCAGTCCTACCAGGATCCAGATTTTCATCCTCACACCCTACAAAGGATTTCTGCAGTAAATAGATAAACATCAAGTCCCCTCCACATCCCCTTTATAGCCCAGCACATCTTTGAAACGTATCCTTTGATGAGTACCAGCAGCCAAAATTCCTCTCCCACATTGTTTGTTCTTTGGGGTTTAGACAACATGCTGTCTATATTGTTCTTCTATTAATTTCTTTTCCTGTTGCCTCAATATGCAAATATAGTCCCCATTGTCTTTGACTAACCCTAATTAAGTTACAATAGAGACAAGGAGATAACTGCCTCTCCTCCTGTCTGGAAGAAAACCTGTTCTCCTTTTGTTTGGTTACGGACTTTAATGCATGATATCAGTAAGTGTCTATAATTTCTCCTGTCGTGGTAATACATACATTTCATAATGACGGTAGCGGCCAGTGTATTGTAAGTTTTCATTTGATATCTTGCACTACATTCTTGTACAAAAGCCGTGACAGCAATGTGTTAGGAGTAGTGAGTTTGTCAGGCCTGATTAGAGTTGCTGTTACATGTCAGTGAACTCTTTGTCAGTAGGATTGAGAGGCTTGTAATGTTATAAGGGAACAGGAAAGAAAATAACATAAGACTGAAGAACTCAGCACTCTGAAGATTTTCCACCTATTGTTTATTCTTTCAGTGAATTTACTGTTTGTGAACGATATCAAGTTGACAGCCCTGGAGACTGAAATCCTTTATTCACAAAACAGGTAACAGCATTGACAGCATCCTCACACTGCTGCACTCATATTTCTCAAGGTCAACTCTGTCCTGAAGGAACTGCTGTAGATATGAGAAGGGAGTGAATGTCCATGTCCTTCATCTCCATTCTTGACCAGCGTGCCCCTTAATGCCAACTGAGGTGTTTCTTTTTTTTGTTAGATGGGCACCTGTCCACTAGGGACAAGAACAAACCTCATCTCACTTGCAGCAGGCTGCTGAATAGCCATCACACAGTGATCACTTCAGTCAGTACACATCTGGGCTAAATTTTAAGGGGCAGCCTGGGTGTGTATGTTCTATTACCAATGTTTTGGGCAAGGCAGTCCCCCTTTGAATTTAAATGTGTCACATGCACTATGAGGTGCTGGTTGTGACTTCTTGGTTAAAGCTCAGTTTTGTACTTAAATCTAGCTTTTACCCATAAAACAGTCACAAAGCAAGATAGTTCTGTGTATTGTAGATGAAGTGTTGTTGTAGCCATGTCGGTCCCAGGTCTTTCTTGTTCTGTGTAGAGTGTCCTGCAGGGCTTACAGTGTAACAATATCTATTAAATTCCCTGATTATTTCCATAAGCAGGAATTTTGATGAGAGTAACTGTTCTTACATGCATAGGCACCAACTCCGTGGGTGTTCTGGGGCTGGAGCCAAGCTCCCCTCATCCTCTACCTCACCTCCTCCTCCTCCCCTGAGTGCGCCACATCCCCGCTCCTCTGCCTACCTTCTAGCACTTCCTGCCAGAAGCATGCTTTGGGACAGTGGGGAGCAGGAGGAATGTGGCGTGCTTGGGGGAGGAGGCGGGAAAGAGGTGAGGCCAGAGTGGGAATTTGGGGAAGGAGTTGGAATACGATCAAGGAGGGAGCGGAGTTAGGGCGGGGACTTTGAGAAAGGGGTTGGAATGGGGGTTGGGCAAGGGGGCCTCATGGAAGGGGTAGAGTGGGGGTGGGGGCAGAAGAGGGGGTTGAGCACCCAGGGGAAAGAGAGGAAGTTAGCACCTTTGCTTACATGAGGTTATTCCTGACAGATTTGGAAACTATTCTTTGTGTGATGCATTCCCTCAGTATGCAATCTTTGTCCTTTCCTTTCTGTGTCATCTGAAGCACACTGCACACTATGTTAAAAAAAATCATATGCACAGGAATCCTTCATCCAAGACACTACGATTCACCATTTCTTTAATAAAGCCAACTTTCTCCTGCTCTGATAAAATACACAGAGGTAATGTGCCTGTTTCAGGAATAATGCCTCTTGGGGCTTTGGGAGTTGCATCCTCTGTTGTGCCCTTTGAAAGTTTTCAGGGAGCACAAAGACTGTGAATTTGACTAGCTCCTCTATGGGAGGGAAGGTGGTCTTTACCTCAGCTCATACGCCTGTGCAGTGTTAGGGTATGTCTTCACCAGCAACATTAAAGCGCTACTGCGGCAGTGCTTTAAAGTGGCTGTGTAGTTGCGGCACCAGTGCTGGGAGAGCACCCCACAAGGGAAGTAGCAACCAGCACCAGGAGTGTGGCTCCCGATGCTAGTGCACTGTCTACACTGCCACTTTACAGCTCTGAAACTTGCAGTGTGAAAAAACATACCCCTGAGCGAGAACGTTTCAGCACTGGAAAGTGGCAATGTAGACAAGACCTGAGTCATGATCTACCCTTCTGCATACATTTGTGGGCATGTGATCTGCCATAGACTATTAGACACCATATCATAGATCCTTCACACCTCATTCATCACAGCAAAAGACAAGAGCTTCACATCTGCCAGTGAACCTAATTCTCTTCTGCTTGTACCTTGCAGTCATTTACACCAGAGCAAAGTAAGTGCAAAGTGGCTTAGAATCTCCCAAAATCAGCATAGATGCTTAAAAAAATTATAAACAAAAATTGTTCAGTTATCAATATTCTTTTTTTGTCGAGTGTGAAGGTAGGTGACTTAATATCTTTTATTGGACCAACTTCTGTTGGTGAGAGAGACAAACGTTAGAGCTTGTGACCTGAAGAAGAGCTCTGTGTAAGCTCGAAAATGTGTCTCTCTCACCAATAGAAGTTGGTCTAATAGAAGATATTGCCTCACTCCCCTTGTGTCTCTAATATTCTGGGACTGACTGGGCTACAACATCATATTTTTTGTAGGAAAATTTCAAAATGAATCAAATCAAAATATTTCATTTCATTTTAGTTTGAAATGAAATGTTAATGTTGATCCAATTTGAGTTTAGAAAAATAAAATGAAAATATAGACCTAAGTGAAACTAATGAAACGTTTTATTTGGTTTCATTTTGGCATTTCTCATTAAAAAATTGAAATATTAGCTCAAAAATCACAGTTTCCCCAGTGAAAAAAGATGATTTTTGAATAAATCCCATTTTTCAGTAGGAAAACACTTTTGCCCCCAATATTTTGACCACCTCCACAATTCAGAATGATAACATTTGACCCATTTTACACAAGTATAAATGACCATACAAGGTACAAGGAGAGTGGAGAATCAAATCCAGAGTGTCAGTCACCTTTAAAAGTGTAGTTTCTACTTGTGCATATGGCTTGCTGATTGTAAAAGAGGAGACTGTTACAAACAAATCACATACCTAACTAATTATTACTATGAATTGAATCAGACCTTCTGAATAGAATAATAAAAGTATAATTAGAAAACAATATAGTGTGACTATGATAGCAATAGCATGTATAACTGCCCGTGTACTTTGGGTAGACAACTGCCTACTTAATTTATGTATATTCAAGTGGAATACTGAAGGAATTTAAAGCTATCTCCCTTCTTAGCCTGCTGCTAGGAGAAAGACCTCCCTATGTGTTGGCAATCCCCAGCTAATAAACAGCAGTGCATAATTTAAATCAATCCTGAATTGCTGCTCTGAATTACACTGGGAACTAGACTGAGCCCCAGAGGTTGAGAAAAATAAAGATAATTTAGGGTACATTTACGCTGCAGTAAGCAGGGCTAAAAATTTCAGTGTAAACGTTCGGGATCAGGCTGGAGCCTGAGCCTGAGATTCACTCACTTTGGCCTGATTTCAGATCCTGGGCACCAGCCTGAGCACAAAAGTTTACACCACAATATTAGTCCCAGAGCCTGAGCCTTGCAAGTCGAAGTCAGCTGAGATGGACAAGCCATGGGTGTTTTAAGGCACCTTGGCCTTTCCTCAGATGTGTTAAGCCTATTTTGGCCACAGCTGAGGTTATAGCCCATTGTTTTCTATCTTTTATCCATGCAATTCAATAACTTTAGAAGAAGTGATGATTTGATCAAGCCCTCTTTGTCTTATCAATCCTCAGTAAGAAAGATCAGAGCCATTTTGGGGTTTTTTTAATATATCGTTACCAATTCTGGATAACTGAGATTGTATAAGGTCTGAAACATGTATCAGATGGTAATAACTGAATTTATTCCAATGCATCTTCAAGAACAATAACCACACCGTCTCTATTTTGAACCACCAGGTTTCTAAATAATGAAAATCATTAGAGGATCTTAGATGTTTTAAATAGCAAAAATGCCTGCAGTAATAATTTATAACAGAGCAGCCTTATTATGTCAGAAATGAAGTCCAATTAGCAGAAATTGTGTGATGTGGCGCTAAATGGAGCATATCACAATGCACCCTGCAAGAATTTAATGCAAAAGCAAAATTTATCATATAGAAATTGTGGCTATTAAATTAGATAGTTCCACCCAGACTGTGATAGCCCCAGGACATCTCTGTGGATATGTCTGTGCCAATTGCAGGGTTATCAAAAGTCACCAAGCAAAACTAAATAAACAAGGACATTGAGCCTCTCCTGAGACCAGTTTTGAAATTCTTATTCTTTGCAATTCGTTATCCTCTTTGATCTTGTTCCTGCAGTTTCCTCAGGAAAATGTCCTTCTAGATTTAGTAGAATATTTGCTTTCTAGATTCCAGAGTTAGGACCCAGTTTGGCATGTCATATGCAATGTATGGTACTAAGGAGCCAATATAGCTCCCACTGAAGCAAATGAAAAAAACTCCTGTTGACTTCAATGGAAGTTGAACTGGGTTATAAAATGCCAAATAGAAATCACCTAAGCCAACAGTTAAACAAAAATAAGTTATTGACTACAATGTATATTGGGTAAGGCTTCATTCAAAGTCTGTAAAGTTTTGTGAGATCCTCATTTGGAAGATGCTATATTATTGCAGTTTCTTTTTTATTATTATTCATTCTATTTAGTAGCTATTATTATTCTTCCTGTCCTAAAGATTTTTGCAAAGAAACTGGGCTTTTCAGTTTTATGAGTAAAACAAAATTAAATTCTTCTAAGGTTTCTTCAGTGCTGAAACCTCTCCATCAACATTCTTTGGCAAGCTATTGGGTAGTTATGCTCTCCAAACTCCCTATCTGTTGTGAAGAATCATGAAGTATCACAGTAGGTTGTGTGTGAGGCATTGTAATCCACTTACTCAACACAACTCACAGAAGCTAAATGCTAAATCTTTCACATCTCGAGGCACAAAGCAAACAGAGTGACCAGATGTCCCGATTTTATAGGGACAGTCCTGAATTTGAGGTCTTTTTCTTATATAGGCTCCTATTACCCTTCACCCCCTGTCCTGATTTTTCACTCTTGCTGTCTGGTCACCCTAAAAGCATAAAATTCTAAACAAAGGGGTTTGCTTAGGAGAAAGACCCAATATATCATATTAGAGTTTCATAGATTTTTCAAAAGATTAGAGTCTGACTGCCATTCCAGCCACTTTTGCCACTCTGGTGGTCCAAAGGGATTAGACAGTTGACCTACAGCTGAGAATTACTCTTCTGTGGAGAGTCACTGGCTGACACAGGGCCATAGAAGACTCTGTGCTCTACAATCTAAGCACTTCTGGCACTGGAGAAATGTCAGAGGCAGGTCAATGGAAGGAGGCATAGTTAGAGCACTGTTATGCTCTGGTGAGTCCAGCTACCTCAATTCCCTCCTGGGACCTAAACTTGGAGTAATCCTAGGGCTTCCAACCCAGCCTCTGGAAGACAGCCAAATCAGTAGAGTCAAAAGATGGTGAAGCCATCTTTCATAGAAGATCATCTAGTTCAACCCCCTACTCAAAGCAGGACCAATCCCTAGACAGATTTTTATCCCAGTTCCCTAAATGGCCCCCTCAAGGATTGAACTCACAAGCCTGGGTTTAAGCAGGCCAATGCTCAAACCACTGAGCTAGCCCTCTTTGTTTCTCACTAGTCTCAGTTTTGCTGAGCAGACTTCTAGTGCATTGAGGCTCTGGTCCAATGAGTGGAAAGGAGGTCCGAAGTGATGAGAATGACCACATGGTTATGTGAACCACTCAGTAAACAACAATGTTCCCAAAACTTTGAGGGCCTGGAATGGGTACAAGTCAGTCAACCTAAAGTCTGACTGGTTCCCCTGTAATCTACTTCTTGTTCTCACACCACAATTTCTTTTATCTGATTCTATTTCTATTCACTGAATCGGCCTTCATTTACTAAAGAACTGATTCTGCAAGATGCTGAACACTTAGGTTCACTGTCGGGGCAGAGCTCCCTTAACTTCAGCATCCGTTGAAAAGAACAGAAACTGACAGCATCTGGATCGGGCCCTGAAATTTGTAAAGTTAGGATCCTGGAAGCTGCAAAGCCTTGCTAACATAAATACAGCTTATTCCTGTAAGTGAGTTGGTTTCAGGATCAAATGGGGGCTGAGTGGAAATAGGACATTGGGTAAATATAGTATTTTCTTTACATTGTTATGGCAGCAGGTGATAATATCATGCACATTACAGGCCACTGATGTAGGATAAACTTCTCTATAAAAAGTGTTAAAGTAACCATACAGTCCCCATATCCAGGCAATCATTAAAGGGACATTTAGAGGGTAGAGTGCTCTCTAGATGAATAGATAAATCCTTTCTGTTTAAATTCCTTTGTGTTGCAGAGTAGCTGCACAAAAGGAGGGTGAACAGCCAGGCCACATTTGGAGCCCTTGTGATCCTAGGTGAACAGTTGTTGAAAAGTGCAGGAGTTGAAGGAAGAAAAATGAACGGTTTGTTTAGCAATGAGATTCTAGGGCTATGTCTACACTGGTAGCTGAATGACAAAACTTTTGTCTTTCAGAGGAGTTAAAACACACACATACACACATACTCCAAAAGACGAAAGTTTTGCTGATGACAAGCGCTGGTGTGAACAGCTCTTTGTTGGCAGGAGTGCACTCCTAATGACAATGCTAATGCCACTTCTTAGGGGTGGAAGTTTTTTGTTGGCAGGACAGCCGATAATAGCAGATGCACTGTGCACCTTTTAGTCACACGGCTGTAGCAACACAGCCCTTGCGCTAAAAGCTGCATAGTGTAGACATAGCCTAAGCAAGTCCAAAAGATGTGATGAAAAGGTCTAAAATTTATTCACAGACACCTTTTAACATCTGCTTCCACCATTTTGCTTTAATGAAAGTCTTACTAAATGCACAAATGTGCAAAGATTGGAACTACTTGAACGAGGAGAACATTTTATTGATGACAAAGCACGTACAAAATCAGCATTAATAAAAGAACACTAAACTAACAAATGCATGAAGATTCATGAAGACTGCACCTCTGAGAGCTCTAGGAGATACAATAGGGCAAGGCATTAAAGTGAGTCAGCACTGGGCCAAATTCTCAGCTGATGTTACCTCCATTAACTTACACTAGTAGAGAATTTGGTCCATTATCCTCGTTACTTAATGTTGTATAGTTAAATGGAAATTTCTGAACTCTGTTGACATAACTTTATCAAGGCTCTAACACTATTCAGAAAATTCTGAATGATATTTGGTATACAAATATATAAATCTGCTATGAAAATACTGTATCAGAGAGGTAGCCGTGTTAGCCTGGATCTGTAAAAGCAGCAAAGAATCCTGTGGCACCTTATAGACTAACAGAGGTTTTGGAGCATGAGCTTTTGTGGGTGAATACCCACTTCGTTAGATGCATGTCATGCATCTGATCAAGTGGGTATTTACCCACGAAAGCTCATGCTCCAAAACCTCTGTTAGTCTATAAGGTGCCACAGGATTCTTTGCTGCTTTTATGAAAATACTGTGTATGTAGGTCCTATTCCTGCAATCTGATCTATGTGAATGGGCCTCTGAGTCTGGGCAGAGCATCATTAACTTCAATGGGGCTTTGAATGAGTGGCCACTTATGGACACATGAAATTAAACCATTTCATATTCATGGAACTAATATTTTGTGGAAATTTGTTTTTACCTTTGTGCAGGTCTGAATATATATTATTATTTATTATTCATATGCCAGCAAGATGTGTAAAGGACTCCTCAAAATGTGAAGGAGCCCGATTGTCAACTCACACCAATTTTACAGTGTATCTGCATTGGTGTTATTCCTCATTTACATCAATGTATTGTAAGTGAAAGGAGCTTTAGGCCTTAGTTTAGAATGGATAACTCTCCACTCAAGTAGTTTACAATTTCAGCTAGTTGGACAGAATACACAGACAATGAAAGGAGTAAAGCTGTAGTCAGTCAGGCCTGATAATATGAGAATCCAGGACTGTGGGTCTCCAGGCAGTGTTCAGACCATGGCTACCACCCAGCAACTCACCTAAACTGCTGGAGAAGGGCATTAACAAAACTAAAGCTCAGAAAGGGCCTTGCTCATGAAGCTCCTGACTGGGGGAGATATCCATCCTCCCCGATTGGCTGGAACACACTACTTAAATCAGAAAGAGGCACAGCAAGATCAGGATCTAGGTATGCAAAAATGTGTCTTTGGAAGAGATTTGACAGTGGGTATGAAGGACATTTGATGCCCAAGATGAGGTAGAAAGTTCCAAAGGTAGCAAAAAGCATGATAAAAGTCCCGAGCATTAAAGTGTGGGAACAGCAGCTAATCAAGAACCCTGGCAATGGAACAGCCACTCCACCTATTCTTTAGCAGCTTTTGTTGAATGGCGGTGGCCGGAAAAATTGGCTAATTCTCTCTGAATGCATGAGCTGAAAGTTAAAAGGGGGTTAACTAAAGTTAACACAAGAAATACAAGATTAAAGATGATGTTTAGCTGTCAGGGCTTCTTCTGGCGGTAGAAGAAAATTAGCCGTACATAGTCTTGTTCTTTCTTCCTCAGCCCACAGAAAGACTTATGGCCAAAACACTGTGTCCAATCCCAGTTTCTGTTTCGGTGGGTTTATTTCACTAACCTATTTTATTCTTGATTAATAATTAGGATGTTTGCTTCAGAGGCTGTTTCAGGTTAATTACTTTTTAAAAAATAATGACAAAATTTAATCTACCTGGATGGCAATAATTAATTTTGATATTTAAAATACATACAGCATGAGAAAGAGATCTGAATAGGGGTATTTCTGCTGCATAGATTAAATATGGCAATGAAAAGCACTTACTTACTATAATAACAGTATTTATATCTTCCTTAATAATATTCTCCATTTATGGAATTAAGTATTCTCCACCAGGAGGTGACTAGAGTTTCTCAATTGCTGGTACTGTCCCTCATTCCCATCGTAACGATAATTCATTGCTTAAATATTAGTGTTCAGTGGCAATTTCGTAAAACATTCTCCCCATACAATCTTTCATCTCAGAGCTGAAATCCTGGCTTCACTGAAGTTAATGACAATGCTCCCATTGACTTCAGTGGAGCCAAGATTTCACTCCAGATGTAAAAATAAGAAGCATAACAACACAAGAAGAAAATGGTGTTATGCCTATTTTTACAGAAGGGCAAACGGAAGGTAAAGGAAGTCGAGTCTAGTGTTTTGAACATAGAAATCGGACTAACATTCTGTGAAGTCCAGGATCCTGTCTCTTGCAGTGACCAGTATCAGATGCTTCAGAGAAAGATGCGACAAACCTAGTTTTAGACAATTATAGAATAATCTGTCCATAAAGAAAGTTTGTTCCTAGCCCCTGTCAATTAGATACTGGCTTACATATTCAACCCTGAGGTTTTCTACCCCTTCTAATTATAACCCTTCTATGTAATGTAACTGTGGATGTTCTCATTACACATATACATGTCTAATCCTTTTTAAAAAAATATTTTTTTATAATCTTAGTTTAATGGTTTCCTTGTGACTGTGACTCTTTATGCATTGTGTACGTAAGTAGTGCATCTTATCAGTTTTAAATGTGTTGCCTTTCATTTTAGTGAATGTTAGGGTGACCAGACAGCAAATGTGAAAAATCAGGACAGGGGGTGGGGGATAATAGTAGCCTATATAAGAAAAAGACCTCAAAATCAAGACTGTCCCTATAAAATCGGGACATCTGGTCACCCTAGTGAATGTCCTTCTGTTCTTGTATTGTAAGTAGGAGCACCTGATCTACTGTCTCTATATCACTGGTTATTTGTTATACCTTTCTCGTGTCCCATCTTATTTTTCTCCACACTAAATTAATCTTTCACTCTCACTTCATCCAGAAATCTTTCTATTCCTCTAATAATCTTTATCTCCCAACTCTGACCCCTTCCTTTTTTCTTTTCTTTTCTTTCTCTTTCTTTTTTTTTTTTTTTTTAAGGCAGAAATAAAGACTTGAAAAACAGTATCCCAGGTGAGGGCATGCTATTGATTTAGATAATAATAGTATTTTCAATATTATATTCCTTTCTATTCCTTATACATCCTAACAAAAATAGCAAAAGAAACAGGAAAAAAAAGAAAAATAAGTGAGAAGGAGAAAAACGAAAGGCAGAAAAGGACTGCAAAAAGAGAATGGCTGTAAAAAAAAGGTGGTGGCCTTTGCTCTGGGACATTATATGAGGCAACATAGTAGAAAAGTACTCATCTAGCAGTCCATTGCAAGAGGGAGATCCACTAGAAAAACAGTTGTGAACCTTTTTACTAGATAAACTTACTGGAGGGTTTGCACCAAGGTAAAGGAGTAAGTTTTGGCCAGAAAGCTTTGGAAATCATACAGAAATTCAAATCCATTTTGCAGGACCAGCTCTAGGCATCAGCACTTCAAGCATGTGCTTGGGGTGGCACTTTCCAAGGGGTGGCACTCTGGCTCCACTTTTTTTTTAAAGTCGGGAGTCGGCCCTGAGTGGCGGCGAGCTGAGGCGGTGGGGAGCATGGGGAGGGCCACAGGAAGTAACCAGGGTGGGGGGTAGGGGAACAGCTCCCTCCCCCAGCTCACCTCCGCTCCACTGCCGTCTGCTCCCTCAAGTGTGCCACTGCTCCACTTCTCCTCTCTCCCTTCCAGGCTTGCTGCATGAATCAGCTGTTTTGTGGCAAGCCTGGGAGCGAGGGGGAAGAAGCGGAGAGGCATGCTCAGAGGAGCAGGTGGAGCAGAGGTGAGCTGCAGTGGTGGGGAGTGCAGGGAGGACCACAGGAAATAAACCGGGATGAAGGAGGAACCGCTCCCCCTACAGCTCACCTCTGCCTCCTCCCCCGAGTGCGCTGCGGCTCTGCTTCTCCCCTCTCCCTCCCAGGCTTTCCTGGGAGGAAGGGAGGGATAGGAGGGGAAATGATGTGCGCCTGGGGGAGGAGGCAGGGCCGGGAATTTGGGGAAGGGGTGGGGCCGGGGGGGCACGGGAAATTTTTTTGCTTGGGGAGGCAAAAAACTTGGAGCCCGCTCTGCATTTTGGATTTTTTAAATGAATTAGATCTGTCACTTGATCTACATCTGTAAAGGACTAATTGCATTTGTTTCTTTCAGAGCTGAAGACAAGCTCCTCAGGGATGGGGGCACTCTAGGCAGAAAATAATGAAACACTTCTTGCCAGGGAGTTGTTATCCCATATCTCAGCATGATTATAAGATAAGATGCAATAAACATTTTTTCCCATTTGCATAGAAATTTCTGTCACACTATTAATTATCTACTTCTGTAAATGGAGCAGCGGTATTGGAAGTGGATAAAGGAAAGGACTAGAACACATTTGAATTAAAAATACTACTCATAAATCACTTTTAATCCCAGCGATCTGCAAAATTTCCAGTGAAACCTAACCTCAAACTTCTGTAAGCTCAGTCTAGATGAACTAGGGACAGAAAAGTGGAATGGTACTGTGGGATAGGTACTCAGCTGTGTAAACTGATGTAGCTCCACTGGTGTCAATGAAGCTATTCTGATTTACACCAGTTCAGTGACTAGCTCATCCATTTTTTAAACTTAATACTTAAAAAAGCTTTACCATTTGAAAAACTACACTGTTGGCAAATAGGACAAACACATTTTTAAAACCAAATGCATAAAAAGAAAATACATAAAGATGTGCACTAATATTGATTTGGATTTTAAAACAAATTAATCTTAACTGGTTTTGTGGTTAGTTTGTGTTCACAAATTAAGTGGCCAGACTGTTCATTGCAACAATGAGTTATAAGTGAATACTGCAAAAAATTCACTGAAATTCAATTTCAGTTTTGCAATAATGAGTATTTGCACTGGAAACTTATTTCTAATGAAAGTAAACTGAGAACATAAACAAATGACCAATCAGAAAAGATAAATTTGACATGTGATCTATGTGTCCAGTCAAAACAGCTGAAAATTTTGTAATTCAGATATCAAATACTTACCTTGCAATTGAGCTACAGACCAAGACAAATTAGCAGCAACTACTTTTAAATAATAAACAAGTTTAAATAAATTGTGCCATGTTCATAGATAATTTATGAAAAGGAAAAGATGTGATATTTGGTGAGTATATTATTCATGTGGAATTAATCACCCAGCTCAGTTGGAATGCGGCTGAAATATGGTAGGTGATATCAGCCATAGTAGCAGTATCTTCACCTAAAAAGCACTTTTCATTTTGATTTTGAAAAAAACCAGTACCAAAAAAAAATTGTTATTTTTACAGTTTTTCTCCACCCTTTGTTGAGGAGGCTGTTGTTGCCAACAGCTCTAATTTAGTGCAATAGCTGTGCTACCCTGATTGTTTACATTACAATAGTTCAATATAGCTATGGCAGAATGGCCTCCCTCCTGATGGAAGAGTGAGGGATCACTACACACCCCCTGGTGGGTGGAGCCAAACCTGCCCACCCTCCCTTGCCAGAAGAACCGGGGCAGGACAGGAAGTATAAAGGGAGAGTTCTGAAGCTCAGTTGAGTGGGAGCAAGGGAAGGAAATGGATGCCTCCATGCTGCTGCTGAAGCAATCAGGAACTGAATCTGCACCCTGCAGCACCCTGACCCTGGAGGAGATGGACCTAGAAGGGGAATTGCCGGGACTACTGTGCACTGTGTATCCAGAGGAGCAAGAGGACCTGTGGATTCCAGAGATACCAAACCATGGGGAGGTAGCAAGTAGCCCAAGGGCAGCCAATGACGGTATGGCTATATGATGGGCTGCTTCTAGGTCAGCATGTTGCGGCTGGATTCCTGCTGACCCAGTGGTGGTGCACTCAGCTGCTGTTAGGATCCTGGGCTGGGACATGGTGGAGATGGGTGGGCCCGTGTCCTCCTGACCCCACCACCCATTCCTGGGGTGGCTGAACTCCCACTATAGGCCAGGAGGGCTGTGGATCTACTGTCCATCAAACTAGGACGCTAGACTGTGTGGGTGCTCACCCCTTCCAGAGCCCCTAGACTGTGTGAGTGCTCATCCCTGCATGAACATCAAGATTATGTGTTTTCTGGCTGCCTTGGCCCACAAACTTAGGCTAAAGCCTGCTCTGCTCTGCCCCAAGTGCTAGAGCCATAGACTGTGTGTGTTGCTGGCTGCCTTGGCCAGTAGGCTTAGGCTACAGCCTGCTCTCAGCTTGGCCCCGCCTAGAGGGCGAGGACGCCAACCGTTGCAAGCTAAAGACTAATCAGTGTGCTGCCCTGCCCAAGAGTGAGGACAAGAGCACCAGACTATTGTTGTTTGTTTGCCTCTGTTAGATGGGCCCAGGACTATAAACTACTGTACTTATGGCTCTGCCCTGCCAGAGTGACCCAAGCCTGAGGACTACTGCCCCATACAAAGAGGCAGAGTGGCCTTCCTCCCCACTGGAGAGGGAGGGATCGCTACAAGCAATCTGGGATTGTATCTCAATTCTCAAGTCATTATGTTGCTCTATGCTCCTCTGATCCCCATTATATAGATTTGTTGATCCCAGCTCACACAAAAAATGTATGTCGGAACAAGGAATTGAACACAGGTCTAGACTAATGTCTTAACCCAAGAACATCCTTCCTTCCCAGACAGAGGAGCCAGGGCAGGCAGAGGAGGGTGGCACCTGATTCCTTTCCTCCAGCTTATGTGGCACATAGGGATATCCACACACTGGTCCCAACCAAAATAACTGCTGCAACATTCCAGTCCCTGTCATGGTTATTGCTATCCAAATTACCAGTGAGTATAGTTCAGACCAATGGACGGGATTTTATTGTCTTTAATAATGAAATGTTACTAACATAAGTCAGCCAGAAACCAAAATGACCTCTTCAGTTTGTCAAGGAGCAATCTTTGGAAAGTGGCAAAGACACCTAGGAATTTAAAGTAAATTAAATTAAATGGAGGAAAAAAACAGATAATTGCCTCTGGAGTGGGTCTGAGGGGAGGAGGGAATGGACTCTTAAGTGAGCTTGTGGAAATCTAATTCATATTAGAGACCCAATCTCCATTCTCACTGAATAGAGCTGGTAGGGGGTAATGTATTAACAGAGTCACAGTGCAGCCTGCATTTAACACACTCCATAATTGAGTCTTTATTCATTTCTTTCTAGGATTACTTATAATTGCAGTGGGGCTCACGGTCATTCAGTGGCAGCCTGCGATGGAGAGATGATGTATCCAATTGAATTAAGGCAAATGTGCAACAGCGAGGGAATTAAACTGGAGAAATTGAACAGAAAATAGATGGAACATTGAATTAATGTGGGGTATGCCCTTTCAGCGCAGGTCACTGTACATAAGTCAGACCCACTGAATAACAACATACACTCTAGGTAGACTATAGTAGCTGGCTGCTGTGACACAATAATTACAAGCACAGAATAGAATATGCTGCCAAAGGGATATTTGCACTGCAAACAGAGGATCAAAGAAAGGTTAAGGTTAGGATTTATGAGTGATAGTCTAATGTGAACTTGGTGTTATCTGGTCTAGTGAGGGCAAAGCTGTGAACCTGACTGAATGGAAGTTGATTTCTGATGCCAACAAGAGCCACAGTAAATCAGGGGGTCTTGCAAACAGCATTAGACTGATAGGGATTTTAATTTGTTTTTTTTTGACAAACCCACAAAACACAGTGAAATTCCATATCTCCTTCCATTCTTCACTTCATTCTTTAGGACTCAGAACAGCGTATGCTGATATGGTGCTGGCGATTTCATCAGTGAAAAATAGTAGTTTCTGGTACTTTCATGAGAGAGCTTTGAGGCAAACCCAGATATTCCCAGGAATTGTGGTCAATAAATTAATATAAGTGCCATTCTTCTTTCTGAGCTAGCAGTGAACCAACATTCTACTGTAGCGCTAAAGACTTTGGAGGTACTATCTTTCACCTGAAATGAAAAATTAAGTCCAGACTACTTGTGGTTATTAAAGATCAGAATGTACTTTATAAAAATTATAGATGGTCCCCAACATCTTGACCAAATTTCAAGTGGATAATTTATTCTGTTGACCAAAACTTGTACCTGTTAATCAATTAGGTATTTGTCAATTGCTATATAATGTTGCTGTGTGCTGTTAATTGGTGGCTGTCTTTTGCTCATGTGTACAAAATACATGCACAATCTATTGTGCTTTGGTGAGTCCTTGGAAGAAAGGAATGATATATGTGATTGTTCCAATTAGTGGATCATTTGATTTAGATTTAGATTAATCAATGAAGCTAAGCTGATTTATACCAGCTGAGGATCAGGTTCATTATTATTGTTACCTTGACATAAGAAACATTAAGGACAGCATAAATAAATACATGCGAAAAATAAGATTGGATGTCAAACGCTCTTATTCTGATGGTAGCAATATTCCACTTTGAAAGGTCTCAGAAATCTACCATCTCTATTTTGGAGCAACTTCCACCTTTTTTTCTCTCTCAAGGATTCTCCTTATTCTGATATCAGCAATTCAAAGCCTTGGCAGTATCATTCAGAATTAATGCCTCACTCACAGTCACAGAGAGATTATGCAGGTACTGAAGGTGTCTCTGAAGTCATTAATTAACAGTCAGAGTTTATTTCATTTGGAAAATTATTCCAAGCAGAGATGTGTTATGTGCCACATAAATCCTTTTGTGATTTGCATATCCTTATGACCACATACAGTCAACATATATTATCTGCCTAAATCTTGTAATTTACAGATAAAATTATAAAACTTCCAATAGGACTTTTTAATCAAACCGAGAAAACAAACCCTTAAGCCAAAATACGATATGTCCAATCATTTATTAACTTTTATTGTTACCCGGGGTTCTGTCAACCCAAAGTTCTTGGTAACTTTTACTCTGTGCGAGGTGGTGTCAGGAAATAAATCAGGAGACATGGCCATCCGACCGATAGATGGCTGGCACAAACAAAACAACACAAGAGTGCTTTCACTTAAAGCTAAACTTTACTTAGTCTCAAGCACTTACACATGTCTGCAACAGGTTAGTAAAACACTCCCAACCCTTGATAATTACCAAAGCTGAGTGTGGCTCTTGAGTGACACAGCAGCAGGCTTCCGATGGCCAAATCTTCCGTCTGCCGGTGGGGACTGCAAGATGTATCCAGAGGGAGAGTCCAAAAGAGTCCCCAAATGAGTCCAACTATCTCAAGCTTTTCCCCCTGATTTATACATTAGTAATAGAATTACATGTCGCTTAAAGAAAACTTGTTAAGTAAGTATCAGGGGGTAGCCATGTTAGTCTGGATCTGTAAAAAGTGACAAAGAGTCCTGTGGCACCTTATAGACGGACAGAGGTATTGGAGCATAAGTTTTCATGGGTGAATACCCACTTTGTCAGACGCATGTGACATCTGACGAAGTGGGTATTCACCCATGAAAGCTTATGCTCTAATACATCTGTTAGTCTATAAGGTGCCACAGGACTCTTTGTTGCTTTTGTTAAGTAAGCAGTTTCAATGGTCAAGCAAGAGGTTTCTTCTGATTATTGATTAACCAGGTGTGGGTTTTTCCAGAGTTTGCAGCCTTGAGGCCCCAATAGATATTTCTGGTGCACATCCTGATCTTCTAAAATGCATGTATCAGCAACTTCAACACAGTTCTTATCAGGAAGGACGTGGGGTCAAGCTGCCCTTTCTGTGGCACCTAACCCCCCTCCCCTCCTGCCTTGGTCAAGCTGAGACTGCTGACTAGGCTGCTTTTAGCAATAAGCCATAATGGTTTCAGTAACTTTACTGATTTGCCAAAATATCCCCATATATTATGGCAGCAGGAATGTTGGAATACACCAGGCAAATAGCATGTGTTCAGTGTAGGATAATTTGAAAGTTAAAAAATCTTATTATTTGTCTTTTTAGGGGTACAGCATGCAAAATCCAAATATATAAATAATGAATTATATTATTGAAGCTTAACATTTCTGTTAATTTTCTGAGCCCAAATCTGTAAGCATATAGACAAATTGAACTGTAAGGCACTAAGGTTTTGAAAAGTACTTGTGTATCACTGTGGGCTGTAAACAAGAGGTAGTGCATGACCACCATGAGAAAAACGAAACCCACTGAGTCAGTATTGAACTTTGCCCCAGTTTGGTGTTAGTGGATGGTCGGCTTCTGGAGCAAAACCAAGACCCTGATCACATATAATTATGAAGTATCTCATGAAATTTTTCTCAACACCTAGGTCAATCAAGCAGATGACTTGACCAAATTCCAGATTACATAATTTAGTTTTGCTGTGGTACTTGCTAATTACTTAAAGAAATGTCTACCACACTTGTAAAAAAAAATCATGATAATTAATAGCTTAAGTACCCCATAATCAGATCTACTTTGAGATATCTTGAGTTTTCCAATTGACTGGGATGGAGAAATGGACAAAGAAATGCTGAAAGAAACCTAAAAGTAATTCTGAATGCTAGTTCTGACACGCATTTAAAATATGATCATTCAGTAAAAAAAATGCTAACACAGTTGTGTGCTGAATTCACTTTCTCTCTAGTGTGAGCTCACTTAGAATACTGTGTTTATTTTCTGAATATCTCATTAGCAGGAGGCTCTTGACAAACTGAAAGGAGTTCACAGAAGAGCTACAAAAATGATTATGGTGCATTCATACCCTCCTGATACTGAAATATATTAGCCTGTGCAATAGTCTCCCACAGGAAGGAATGCAAACTCCATAGCCTGGCAGGTTTAAAACTGGGCTGGTCAAAATACTGATAGGTGTATAAGAGGGAACAATCTTGCACCAGAAGAGAGATGGACTGGATGCCCTACATACTGCAGTGCTTCTTTTTCATTCTAGACTGTATGTACTGAGCCTCCCATAGGCAAGTGGACACGTCTCTAAAAACAGAGGAGGAAAATAGTTGAGCTCAAATATTTGCTATAATTTCTCCTGTTCTTCTATTTCTATGTCTCCAAGTAAACATACCACAGGATGATTAAAATCATTTCACTAAATTGAGGACACAGTGACTACTAATACAGACAGACTACACTAGGTCAGATATATAGTCATATTAGACTAGGTTAACAGGATAGGGGAAAAATCATCTTGAGGTGTCCTTCAGAGACAACAGGTACAGTGGATAGGACAGGGGGCAAATAAACTTCTTTGTTAATGCTGCACTCATAGGTCTGATTGTTAATTTGAGAAAATAGAGATGCTTTCATTATGTATCACTAAGACACTATTGCTGGTATTTTTCTGTCCTTATCTTGCTGGGACAAAACTCCAAGAGATTCTATTTGGGGATTGGACGTGGAAGGTAAATAAACCTGTTTAAAAACATTTCATTACTGTGGCTATCCCTCTACTCTTGATAAGGAGCTTTGTGTTCTACCAGTACTTCAAAATTAATACATCACAACTTTCTACAGAGAGGGACTGACACAGCTACAACTACACTTCATACAACTTTCTATACAGTAACTCGGCTAGCTGCATAAATACAGTGATGCAACTTGAGGTCAAAGCTTACTGTGGGTGGATTTTCTCCTACTGTTTGCAGCTTCCCTTTGAACATGAAAAGGAGGCCCTCAGGCTATCTCCATTCATTACTTGATTCACCTCTATCCCTGCCCTGTGTGCAGCTAGAACCACTCCTTCCAGGAGAAGAAACATCGATTCCACACGGCTATCTCTTACCCAGCTAGGTAGTAGGTCTGCACTAGCTGAGTTCCTGCTAGGATACCACAAAAACAAGGTTAGTATAACTTTTAATGGCCACAAGTGTACTGAGAAAATGTGAATGAAATAACACAGTGACAAAATAAATACAGCAAGGAATTCAGTTTAAAATTACTATTCAAATATACAGGTGAAATACATAGAAAAATAATAGGTAATTAATTATACTAAAAATTCAAGGTGTGATTTTTCAAAAATAATCATTACTGGTTTAATTCTGCTTCCATTAAAGTCAACAATAAATGACTCCCTATGCTGAGTGCTTTTGAAAATTCAACTCCATAGATGGACCTGAGCCACATATTTCATATTTTAGATCCAAACTTCCACAAATGTAAGGGTGTTTGCATCTGGGGTTTTGTTTCTCCCCATTACAAAAGAGGATGGATGGTGCTCCAGATCTGAACTCTCTCAGAACATGCCGATGTTTGGACCTAGGGTTTTGGTTCAGGCTCTTTCTACTGAAAGATGGAGCTTCATTCTTTTTTAGTCTTTAGGCACCACCAAAATTAACGTTATTATTAATTGTTATATATATACATATATATATGTAGGCTGAGATTTTTAAAACTGCCCAGGGAATTTGGATGCCCAGTTCCAATTATGTTTAATAGGATTAGGATGTCCTAATACTTTAGATGGCTTTGAAAATCTCAGCCACAAAGGTTAAGTGGGTGCATATAGGATAGTGAATAGTTATGGAGGCAAGAAACAAGATACAGGCGTTCTTGCCTGGAACAGTTTGATGATATTTTTAATCAAGTACACTATAAAAGGGTTGCGGCCTAACTCCCCACTCAGATAGGGTAAATCAGAAGTTCTTCCTTCTCCACAGTCACTGGAGTAACATCTGGGTAAACCTGGTGTCTGTAAAAGGAGACTCAGGTACTACAAGTTTGGTAGTCATCTGAAAATGTAACAAGAGTTTAACTGAATTAAAAAAATAAAAATGGATGTTTATATGGGTACTGAATATTCAATAGTAAGAATAATAAGGGTTAAAAACAAACAAACAAAAATAATGCACGAGTTCAGAAAAGTATGCAATCCTTAGGCTTCAGGGCATAAATCAATTGCAAAGTGATGGAGGTAGAACGAATTTTTCCCCATATTAGATTATTCCAAAACTGCCTACAGCAGGGTTTCCTGCACATTTCTCTGAACCAGCTGATCAAAGACAGGAAACTCAATGAGCTAGACAGCAAGCCTGAACTGGTATGGCTTGTTTATATGATACTGAGGCCTTTCAGCTATCCCCTCTCTTACGATAGGGCCTGATCCAAAGCCCATGGAAGTCAATTCAAAGACTCTCAATGGGCTGTGATTCAGTCCTTCACTGAACCTTCAAGTTTCACCAGCAATATACAAATCAGGTTCACTTTTGGCATGCGTCTTTTCATACTGGTATTAAAAAGGAGGGTGGGGGGATATTTCAAAGTGCAAAATATGAGGAGAGAGAAAGCAAAAGCCTGAATATTAATTAATATAATTCTTTCTTTCAGTACAGTAAGGTTGTGAATTAGCTGCTTTGTTTAGCAGTGAGCTAAAAAGGAAAAGTTTTATAAACATCTGTTTCTACCCCATTTCACTCCTTCTCCACTCCTGACTCTGATTATGAGTTTGACATGGCTGTTCTTTACATCCCAGCACATTTCTGAATTGAGAAGTAATCTTTTGGAAAGTACATTAGCAAAATCTTTTGAAGGCGCATAAGCAGTGTGACACACTCAAATCCATATCTCCAGCAGATGAAATACAGCACAGTTTAAAACTCCACTGGAAACCAGAGGCTGCTACTTTGTAGTTTGTCTAAAAGTTTAATGAAAGCCAAACATTTGAAGTTAATACCTTTCTGGATAGTCTGATTTACCACAACTTCTTCAAAAAGAGTATCAGTGTTTCAAAGCAGATGGCATGTGGCATAGTCCAAAGCTCTCTCTCTCTCTCACACACACACACACACAAAAGGTTCTGCCACAACATATTACCTTATACCAAAGCAAAACGATGGTTGAAAACAATCCAGTTCATATACCTTCTGCATTATATTTAAAATCTGGAGGCTGACATTTGCTTTGCAGACAAGAATCTTAGGATTCTGCTTGTGCATAGAAGCTATTTCCTTCATATTTTTTTCTCTATTAGATGTGATTTTTTTTGCAACTGCAAATTAATAGCTGACGTTTCTCTTCTTTAACATTTCTTAAGCTTCTTAATTCTGAGAACTAATTCCAGTAAAGGTATCAAGCCAGGCTACATTAGGAGATAAGGATTATATTAATTCATCTGCAGCATCTTGATAAGCAATCTTTTAGTGACAGATAAGACAAACTTAATTTCTACCAACTACTTAATTTCTACAACTGAAATCCTTCAGAATTCTACCAACTACTGAATGAAAGAATTGAAAAGAAACGTGTAAACTGACTCAAAGCATTAAAATACTCAAAATCAGCTTTGGTTTGAGTTCAACCTGTATGTGTGAACCAGCTGTAATTTGCTCATTCATTGTTAGGGTCTATGAACCAACTTCAGTAGCTTTTTGAGAACATTTGACGCTATCTGGATATCCAGGAATTTTGGGCCTGATTCTCTGCTGTGATATGAGCTCTTAATGCCTTTCAGGAAGTGCTCTGTATCTTACAGGATCTGGCCATTCATCAGATGGTGGTTCAAGCAAATACCTTAACTAGGAGAAATTATATGTAGTAAATGATATAATGGAAGGTGCATGATATTTCTGCTGTGTCTCAGATTGGCTAACTTGATCTCATATGATAAAGGAGAATCATGCCAGTTCAGGGTATGTAGCCTGAGCTTTGAAATCTGGTGAGGTAGGAGGGTCTTGGAGCCCAGGGTCCAGCTCAAGCCAGAATATCTATATTGCTATTTTTAGCCCCATAGCATGAGCCCAACCCAGTTGACCCAGGATTTGACATTCACAGCCACGTGGGTTTTTTTGCAACACCTTTAGCCATTTTCACTTAGTTTCTCAGGGAGGCGGCGTTGTACTTGAGATCCATCATCCAGTTGCAAAAAACTCACCAAGACACTACAAAGCAGCTAGAGCATACCAGTTAATCTGACCCCATACATTTCAGTGCATTAATAACTATAAGATAGTGTATAACATGAATGCGTTTCCTTTCTCTCTTTCCTATAGTGTAAAGACAAAAATTTCTTCAGTATCATTATGTGCACTGATTTACTATCAAATATGTCTTTGCCTTATGAAATCCAGTGTATACTATATAATTTATTCTAGTAGAAGTTGGTGTTTAATAATGATGATCCACATAGTGTATGTAGAGTTAACTTCTGCAGTCCAGTAGTTTAAAATACAATTTTATCTATGACTAACACAAATGTAATTCATTTCAGGCTAACATTGGTAATCTTCTTATACATTGTTATTTCTAATAAGCATATCTTCAAATCTATTGGAAGGACAATATCAAATATTTTGCCTATTATAGTACCAATTTTAGTCTAAGTACATTTGGATACATTTCCAATAGTCATGCATACAAGTTAGCTTTCCTGATTTTCATATTTTGCTCTCTGAATAATATGGTGAAAGGTATATATATGTTACAGTTGGAAGTATGTTTACATGGATTCCAGCTAACATCCAAACCACAATATTGTACTTTCTTTACAAAAATTCCATACCTTAAAAAGAAACTGTAAAATCACTAAGAATGAACAAGCAGCAAAGAATCCTGTGGCACCTTATAGACTAACAGACGTTTTGGAGCATGAGCTTTCGTGGGTGAATATCCACTTCATCAGATGCATGTAGTGAATTTCCAGGGGGTAGGTATATATATGCAGGCAAGCTAGAGATAATGAGGCAGTTCAATCAGGGAGGATGAGGCCTGATTGAACTACCTCATTATCTCTAGCTTGCCTGCATATATATACCTGCCCCTGGAAATTTCCACTACATGCATCTGACGAAGTGGATATTCACCCACAAAAGCTCATGCTCCAAAACGTCTGTTAGTCTGTAAGGTGCCACAGGATTCTTTGTTGCTTTTACAGATCCAGACTAACATGGCTACCCCTCTGATACTTAAGAATGAACAGTTATGGGATCCAGCTGGTTCTCTATTGCCATGTAATCCTTCATCACTCACTAGCATCCTTTCCAATTTACTTCTCTCATCCAACCTTATAATGAGAATCTAGCTTATATATCTTAACTGTTTCTGAACCAGCTCCTTCTACTCCATAATAATGTGTAAATAAGCGTACTTCTTACATTATTACCACTTGTGACATTATTTACGGAATCTATTGCCTTCTCACTCTGCTCAAGTCACTTGTGCTTTCAGGACTTTCTTCCATATGACGTTAAAAAGTTTATCACAGTTCCCATTTTCAGCACACTGTGTTGCATTGTCTCCAGTTCTCTAGAGCATCTTTTCCAGACAATGTTATGTTAAAACATCCGGGATGAAATATTGGCCCCATAAAAGTCAATGGCAAAATTGTCATTGACGTCAGTAGGGCCAGGATTTCAACAATGCTGCTTTGAGATTAGTTTTTTAGAAGTTCGTTCAAATGAATTAGTTTAGATCCTCACATAAAATATTTGCAAAAGAACATAAAATTACTTATTATTTGTATGTTAAAGATGTTTTCCTATACTCCTATGCATTAAAGTGTGTACTACTCTGCATTAAAAGGTGGTTATCTACCCATTTAGGCATATAGGCCCAGAGCCCCAAAAAGGTAGCTAGGCTCCTAAGTTCCATTGAAATCAATGGGAACCAATGTTACTGATTTTGAGCCAAGCCAAGGTTTACCATCCATTTTAAATTTCTTTCTCAAAAAAAGCAATTTTTAACATTTGCCATTTATTATTTATTATCAGAATCAGCCCCTCTACTTTTTTTGGGCTAAGTGCAAACCATCTGCTTTTGTGGTTTTTCTAATACTCAGTCACTGTGTTATTGACAACTCACTGTAATAAGGACCAGTATGACTATACAAACCTTGTTCTTTCCAGGCAAGGGTAATTTGGAATATATACATTATATTTTTGTAGCTTAACCTATGACTTTTGATATCATGATGCACTGGAACTGGCCCCTACTGGAAATAAATGCAAACAAAGCTGGTGTTAAAATGCTAAACGCTAACATGATAACTCATGAAAACTCAGCTATGACACAGCACAGTCAATGACATTAAAATAAAGCCAGTGACTTCTCTTCTTGTCACTTTGCAAGTACTGTATTGCTGAAATAGCACTTTTGCAGAATGGGCATTATCTAAATTAACATTGTTTCACACTCAATTTGTTGTGCATAGTTTACTCTGCCTTTCATGCCAATTAAATTCCAAAAATGCTTGATGTGCAGAATGAGGGAGATGCAAATGAATTAAATAGGAGTCTAATTGGACTCTGCGGTAAATGTAGCTTTGCAGTTTACACAGTAGTCTCCATTAATGCATGTGTGTTTTAATAACGAATTTTTAATGCAGTCACTTCAGAGCCATTTGAGGAAATCCAGTTAGGTGACTATTTCAGGGTCCTGATGGTTTGTGTCACTGTAGAAAATATTAAATCATCCAATCTGCATGCTGATTTCATCATTTTGAGATGTGAAGAGTGTGTACATGATGTGAAATGTCAACTAAGTCTCTCATGATAGTAGATTTAACTACTCTTCTTACTAGCGAATCATGCCAATTAGCTATTACAATGTCCATGCACTTTAGGAACATTGATATTACAATGGAAATGACTCATTGTTACACGTCTGTAATTCCCATTGATACCAACATAGGTGATTTGGGTTCTATTCCTGGCTCTGCCACAAACTTCCTAAGTAACTTTGAGCAAATCACTTTTACTCGCCCATTTCTGAGATTTCTCATCTGTAATATGGGAACTTGTCTACTTCATAGAGAGTGTTAATTAATTATTTACAAAACATTTTGAGATCCTTGAAGGGGAATTTTTAAATATCAGTACGACAACCTGTCCACAGGAAGGCAAGTCTTGCCGCAAGCACTGCTAGTTCTTTAAGGGTTGATTAAAGTTGAACTCAAAATTTGGCTCTCTGTGCCTTGAAATTTGCAAATAAACACAAAACAAAGGAACTACATGATTACAGTACCTAAGCACAAGCCTTGACCCAGCCCCAGAGTTCTAGGCTAGGACTGAGGAGCTCCTCTTCTGACCCAGTTTCACCCAGTGCTCCCTCAGAGATGAAGCAGGCAAATCTTTTCAACTGGCCTACTGGCTCCTGAATCTGGTTGGTTGTCTATTCCCTTCTTGGAGGACTAAATTTTGTTGGTATCCTGGTCTTAAAGAGGTTTCCCCCAGGATGGGGAGTCCAGTAGGGGGTAGAGAAGGCCTGATAGACCCCATCACAACCAGTAATATTAAAATGTCAAAATACCCATTATGTAGCCAACCCACACATTTTGCATGCACAAATTGGATAATTACAGCTACAATGAGGTATCTATGTACCCAATATGCCTTTTCAGATGATAGTTCGTGCATGATAATGTAGGATGATGTTGGTATCACCTGTTCCCCCTTAAATTCATGTCTCCTATATGGCCCTTATGTATCTCTCATGCAATTATTCAAACCATAATCCTATACATGACACATTTCTGGGAGAAGACCATTCATGGGGTTCTAACGTTTGAGAGTTATTTTCTCTCTTTGGAGTGTCATTTGAGAAACAGTACAAACAATAGTTTTAAGAATTCAACAGTCTCAGTAAAAGATGATTTAAACAAAAGAAATGGTTTGAATAATATATCTACTTTTAAACATTGCAGAAACTAATCTAGATAAAGAACCTCTGCTTAATTCCAGTGTAAAATAAAAATAAAAAATACTTTCCATTTTTAGAAATCCAGGATTCCTCCCTGACTCTCTTTGCTAAGCAGCCCGAAACACCTATTCCCCTTTGTGCTTCAAGGATCTTTTCCCAGATTCTCAAAGGTATTCGGGTGCCTAACTCCCATGGATTTCAGTGGGAGTTAGGTGCCCAAAGATTTGGGCCCAGGGAACTTCCACATCCTATCCTAAACTATTCTCTGTACTTTGTTTCATCTTGAAGGTATGAGAGTCCATTGTCACACTGGAGGAAGTTACATCTGCTTTTCAACAAAATACCATTGGATCATGTCTATAAAATAGTTCCTCTTCTGTATACAGTGATAATTATCCCCCATTTTTAAAACTTTCCTCCCTCACTCTAGCCTCCCAACTAGTCTTTTGAATATATACAAACATAATATAGGCCAAATTCTTTGTTACTATAAATAGAAAATACTTAATTGAAATGGTGCTGCTCCCCTTTAAACCCAAAGAGAATTTGGTCCCAAGTGTCAGTAAATATGCCATTGGTGACATTCTCCGTGAATGTCCACTGTGGGAAAGCTGGTCTTTGGGTGTTAAATTAACTTCCTTTCAAATGTTTAAATTCTTGACAGGACAGACATTCTCTAGCATGGTAGTGTGGACCACTGACAATCTCATTGTCTGTGTTTAGAAATGCAGTTTATTGACATCCATAAACACAAGGCTGCTCTAATTTATGAGAGCTGGCTAGAGTCTCTTTGAGACCACACATCGGATGAAAACTGGCATATTAGAGCAGAGCAGAGCTCCTTTTCCACTTGTTTTTACCCGTATGCTGCAAGGTAGGGGCAGTTGATGAGATTTGAGAATTCCCCTGCTGTGGGAGGAATTTTCGTTTTCTGAGGTGGTGCAAAGAGGCTGAGAATCTGGCTCTTACAGTATAGAGTTTCCATAATCAGTAAGTACCTTAGTAGCAGGGGCTTTTGTTGCAGCAAAGTTGTCTGTCAGTATTTTGCACATCTTTAGATCAGTAACAGCAGACCCCTGCTTAAAGGTTTTAATTCATTTTATATGTGACACCAATTTACTACACAATAGCTTTCAATATTGCATTGGTATGTTCTGATGGATGAGCTGCCTCCCTCTGCTAGTCCCTGTGGTTGTGGATGTGGCTGTATGTGCATTGCAACAGTGATTAATGCAACATAAACACACACAGATAGAATCAGACAGACAGACAGATATTTCCTACAGGTCTATGTTGTGATCAGTCTTGAACACCATGAAGCAATATAACAACCTGCCAGAAGTTGTCAGAGGAGGAATGGGATATAAGTGTTGCTTTTCTTTCTCTTTTTAAAAAATTGGATTTAGCACTAAGGCTATTCATGCGCTGAAATTTAAAGTAGTGACATTTGGGAATTTGTAACCTGCCAAGAGATCTCAAGTATGTGATGATTTAGAACCGTGTAGCATAACACAGCAATGAATAAAACAGTGGTGTCCAATCTGCTGCTCGGAGGCCACTTGTGGCCCTCAATGCTTTAAATGGTGGCCCTCAAGGGCAAATCATTTAAGAACATCTGTATTTGATTATGAATTGAAAATGAGCTCCCTGAACCACTTCTGCAATTTTTAAACAGAGTGTTTGACTCAGCCTCATTGCTACAGGGAGGAGGAGGTAAAGGGCACTTCCTTACCCCCAATACTTCTCACAGCTTCCCCAGAAGCCCCAGGCTTTGGTCTGAGCCAGGAATGCTTTGAGCAGCTGCTGCTGTTCCTTCCCTTCTGCAGCTGATCATCAGCAACTTTACTGGTTGCCTGCTGCAACACAGGGGCAGGAGGATAGAGTAGCTCCAGTTACTCCTTTGATGGTTTCCCTGCCACAGGGCAAAACGACAGCAGCTTGACTGCTTCCGCCTGAGTCTAAGTGAGCACCACACACAAGCATGGCCACCTTCCCCTATGCAGTCACCCAGGGCAGTCCAGGAAGGTGTAGGGGAACGGGAGAGGAATTAAGTATGTGCTTAAATGCTTTGTTGACTTAAGGATTCTGATTGCAGAGAAGTTACCAGTGTATACTCAGGACTTGTAGTTCATTGCTCTATAATCTCTGTCCTAGGCAGACCACTCTCAGAAAGGACACATCTTGTCAGGCCATCAAAAACCATAGACCTTCAAATAGCCAAGTAGTACCTAGGGAAAAACCTTCCCCCCACTCTGCCTGGACCTTGAAGGCAAGCCTTTTGCTCTTTGCCTCCTACAGGCTGAGTACATTGGACCAAATCCAAACTCAGTGACATCAGGCTAAATGTGGAGTAAATCCAACAAATTCAGTCCAGTTATTCCAGATTTACACTTACGTAGCTAAAAGCAGAATCTCCCCATTGTTTCCATACAGCTCTTTGGCCTTGCTGTCTTGATGAGTAGGAGACTGGGCCCAGGAGTTGAACAAAGCCACATGGACAACCCACGTGGCTGTATGCAGGTATGGCCAGGCCAATGGTGTCTCTAATTGTCTTCAGCATGAGCCAGTGTAATAGGACATTGTTAAGAACATTTTGATAGGATATGTTTTTTGGTCTCCATTGTTTATAACACTCTCTAAAAATCGTGGAAGTAACATTTCTTTCCAAACCAGTTTTGGCCTTTGTAATTTTGCAAACACTTATTTCCCTCCCACACTTTCTATTCTGGGAAAAATGTCAACCTGGCAAAAGACTTTTTATTGCCTTGTTTCAGAAAAGCTTCATTAAAGGGACAAAATGTCAACTTACACTGAATCCAAAATGTAGTGCAGGTTTGTTTGTTTTTGTTAGAAATAATTTTACAAATCTAGTTAAAAAAAAAAGGAGGTTTTCATGAATGTTTTTAAAATGTCAATAGATTTAAATAATAAAGATTTCTCTTCAGTCTCTGCAACCCAAACACAATAACATGGTCCAACTAATGATATTGAGAAAGTGAAGCTGACTGGAAATAAAAGCAAAACTAATCAATCTACTTCAGCTGTCCATGTTGAGTGAAGTGCAGCAAATAATCAGCACAAAGCATGGTTTAGAGAAAATTTTAAAATTTCTTTAATTGTTATTAATTCACAGAGCAATTATTCACAAGGTAAGGATACATCTTTAATATACGATTTGTACCTTTGTGCAGATGTCTTCATGGATGATGTGCTTCAGCCAAGTTATTCGGCTCAGTTCAACCAGGCTGAAATTCAATGAGCTATGTTATACAGAGCTCAGAATAGATGATTTAATAAATAGATGATAGTTCTTCTTGCCTTACATCTATGAATCACCTCTTAAAATGTCATTATTAGTTGTATCAACACATATCTGGGGGTTGTGTTTTTAGTCAACTTCTGCTCCTTCTGCTCACTAGCTATATTCCAATCCTAATGACAAAAAATATTGCAAGGTTGTAGTTCTGGATTGCAAGTGCCAGTTGTTGCTAAGTTTAAAACATTTCTAAGTAGAAAAACGGTCAATTAAAAAAAAGATGTTTATAATCCCAGAGACATGTCTCACATAATTTTAACAGTTTATGGCCTATTTTTTCCATGCTTTCTACACCATGCATGCAGTAAAGTGTAAATGAGTACAGGATTTGAGCCTTATGGTACAGTAGATCAAATTTCAAGCCCAACTATTTGGCAGAGTCCAATTAACATCTCAAATAAATACCGCGTTATCTGTTCTTTATTCAGGGAAGTCATAACTAACAAGCTGTTATTTAAAACACACAAATCCAGGCACATGTAGAAATTGGAAAAATGAACATTCTCAAAATTTAATGAAACTATAAATGTGTGTGTGTCTGAAACATTGTGGCAACATTCTCTACTCTAGCCACTGACAGGGAAACAATTGCGTTAGAGGGCTTATTCCTTCACCCTCCCACTTCCCTGGTTCTTCTCAAGTGAACAGAAAGCAAAAATACCCAAAGTCCATAGGTGCAAACAATTAGATGTTTACTGGGATAAAAGTACAGCTTAAATCC
This sequence comes from Chelonoidis abingdonii, assembly GCF_003597395.2. Taxonomy (NCBI): domain Eukaryota; kingdom Metazoa; phylum Chordata; order Testudines; family Testudinidae; genus Chelonoidis; species Chelonoidis abingdonii. Next base: position 71,946,317 of record NC_133772.1, read on the forward strand.
AAGTTCCTTTTTTCTTATTTTCAAATCCCAGCTTACTTCCTGTTTGCCCCTAATTTATATAGTAATTTTCTCAGCTATACCTCAATCAATCATTTTACTGAAGTCAATCTACCAATCCTAACATATTGTAATATAATTCTCTAACCAATTATATTCCACTACCCTAATTAACTTACACCTACCAAAATTAATTATACAGCAGACAGAAACAATTAGAGAACCAGACAGATTAACTATAGGAAAGTGGGGGCCATACAGATAAAACATACAGAAATGAGGGTTTCACAACCACAACCATTGAGAAATGATTTCTTGCCAAACAGGATGCTATCAAACTAAATTTTCTTTAACAATCTTTATCTGGTGGTGATAGGCATTATCAGGACAGGATTGTATTCCTAACAGCCCAACACCACCTTATTTCAATGTAACTGGTTTGGATTGTGAGGATGTGACCATACGATTCCCAGTTTGTGGCTGCCTCTGCTGCTTAGCCAAAGGCCTTAACCTAAGAACCAGGCCTCAGACTATCCCAGTGGGAGAAGACCCATACACAAGAGGACTGGGATTTTGATTCTTTGTTTTATACCTCTGTAACTAGCTAAGTGATAAACATATACCTAAATTCTTAAAGTATCAGCTGTTACACACAGGCCTGAACATCTATATCCTAACAAATTGTTTTTCTATTTGTAAGGAAAGCAGAGCAAACAACCTTGTGAAGTACTTCACAAAACAAAACTGAAAAGGGCTATAGCCTAATGGAATCCAAGGAAACCAAATTAGAAACTTCTCTACGATTTTACAGAACTCAGAAGGGTGCCCAGCATGATGCATCCACTTAAATACTATACTCTTGTGAAGAATAGTTGATGGAGTGTACTATGTTTGCCTGGAGGCATGACCCATATCAGTGCTAATTTTGCAGACTGGGTAACCAAGGAGTAATTAGACAAGCAGGGGTGTCGTTAGAAGGTGGCACATTTGTACTCATAAATTTCAGATGCAATCTGATTTTTTATTAAAGAGAGAAGTCAGTGCTTGGTGCACTATTAAAATTCTGAATTATGTTTTGAATATCAGTGCACACCATCTTTCTCAAGACAAATGACTACAGCCAAGCACCAGCTTCCATCACTCTGCGAGGTAAACAAGATGTCTTGTTACACTCACAGCCCTGTACTTTAAGCAGAGAGGGGTTTGTCTGGCTGGCTGGGAGAAGAGGGCAATGCTTTCTGGCTTGGGGGAGGAGGGGAGACGTAAAACTGCTGGTAGAGCAGTCAGCATTGTGGATGACTCACCACCTAGGAATAAGGGGTTTAAAGAGGTCAGCCTGGGCCTGGCCACTCCCCTCATTCACTCAGAACAGGTTGGGCAGCAGACTCCAGTGCATGGCTTGCTGCAGGACCACTTGCAGTTAAATGGTGAACAGGGATAGCCAGGGGGGATTTCAGGACATAAGAACAGGTAGCAAGTGCTCCATAGAACCCTGCAGGTGGAAGCAGTCCAAATGATCAGCGGGGCATGAGGTGGGGAAACAACACCTTCCCCCATTTCAGGGCATAAAAGCAGGCAGCAATTTGGAACATGGCAGCAGGGGGGAGAGCAGGCAGTCAGTCCAGATGGTGAACATGAATAGCAAGTGGGGAGTAGCCCCTTCCCCAATTCAGGCCATATAAACAGAGTTTGGTTGGGACACGGTGGCAAGGGGCAGCAGAAACTCCATGTGAGGCAGCAGGGAGGGGCAAAATAATGCTCAGGCCACTCCCACATACAATCAGACCGTGTTGGGTAGGGAAAGGCAGGAACCACATATAGTCCATACAGTGATGGTGGTGGGGGGCACCCAGTCTCTGGGAAAGCAGAGGTTGGGCTACACTGGGGAATAGGAAGTGCATAGGGGGCTACAAGCCATTCCCTGTCTAAGTCAAGGAGGCAGAAGGGACAAAACCTGGTAAGCAGTCTCTGCATGGCTCCAGGGGGACACAAAAAGGGGGAAAAAGGAGTGCACAAAAGGGAAGGCTTAAGTCTCCTTTTCCTCTGGCACCAGTGGAGCAGGGTAGCAATAGAAGAACAGATTCACAAAGGGAAGTAGAGTTCTTTACAGGGGGTATATGTACAGGATGTATAGGTACAGGCACGGGGATATAGGTACAGGAAGGAAAAGGAGGGAGGGAGGGGGCCCCTCCCATAACAGTTGCAGTGTACATGAATGTTTAGGAAATTATGATGCAGTTTTTCCCTGTTGGAGCCAGAACACAATGGGATGGGGGCGAGGGGGAATTTGCATCACCCTCTCAGTTATTTTTGTTACCACAGGAACCCAGAAAGCAATCAGATCACACACAGGATGGACCCAGTGCAGTTTGTTGGCCCCAGGGTAAGCCAGGAGCAGAGTCCACACAGCAAGGGCAAGTGACTGGGGGAGCCTGGGATAGTGCACCAGAGTGTCAAAGCCAGTCTATGGGGCTTGAGGAAGTGGGGGATCCAGGTGCAGCTCTCACTCACCCAACCAACCTAGTGGCTTCTGATGGAGGGGGCAGTTAGCATGGAGCTGATACTGTTAATTAAGGGTATTGCGTATGAGGTTGTTTCCACACCACTACAGACTGTACAAAGCGGAACAGGTTAGGCAGATCCAGAACATCCCGCTCAGATGATTTTAGGAGCAACGGTAGATACACAGGGCAGGGATTGCCGTCCATGAACCCAGACAAATGCTGTTCATGGTAGGGAACCTTGGCATAGGACAGTTGTCAATGTGGTCCACAGATTGGTGGCACCATGCCCATAGCATTGCTATGAGAAAAGTTTTTATGAATTCATACAATTTCAGGAGCAGGAGGGCCAGTCAGCCCTGTAGCCCATTACAGAGGAACAGGTGCTGCGGTACATACTGTCATTGTTAACCCATCAACTGGCGTCCTCCACAGTTTCGAATCACCTTTCGGCCATTACATTTATCAGTAGGCTAAATGGCTACCCAGTTCCTTGCAAGGGTTTCTTAGTGCAAAGGTTTTTTGGTGAGATGGTCACGTAGAGGTGGACCTAGGGAGGATTCCTGTCATCCCATCAGGGTTTTCATGCTCAGGGACTTCCTTCAGTTCCTCGGTGTCATACGTAATAGTGCACTGGAGGTGTCCCTATTCAGGGCAGCATTCTTCACAGCATTTTTTGGTGCTTTCAGGACAAATGAGCTAGTGTCAAAGATTCTATGGGAAAGGCTTTGCAATTTTGTGACATAAGCTGACACAAACCTACAGTGATATTACACTTGTGAAGGTCAAAGACTGATCAAGTCGGCCGGGGTGCATTCATTACCCTATGGGAGAGTGGCGAGCCTGGGGTCTTCCCCATTTGGGTGTTGAAGCCCTACTTGGCAATACCATGGAAGGGAGAAGGCCCCCCTTTTGTACATAGAGATGGGAATCCCCTCATGGTATATCAATTGATTATCATGTTAAGACAGGGACTAATGAGGTTGGGGCTGTTCACACTCATTCAGACTAAGGGTGGCTATGGCAGCAGTGCAGATAGGTATGGAAACAGACGCTATTCAGGCAATTGGGCACTGGCAGTCTAATGCATACCAAACGTGTGTAAGACCACAGGTGGAAAATCAACATTAATTCATTGTGTTCTCATTTCAGATATGGGACAGCCAGCTATGCACATGAAGGCACAGTATTGTGTTTTGAGTGCATAGGCACACATCCAGGTTGCCCGAGGGCTCCCAGCTGGGATTCGGTGGTGAAGCATTACTCAGCTGGCATGCACGGAGGGGCATGTTATGGGATCAGCTGATACTGCTGTTGGATGCTGTACTGGCACAGTAGTGGCCATCGGATATATTGGTGATACATCTGGGAGAAAATGATCTAGGAACACTTAAAGGGATGGAGTTATGCTTCGAACTAGGAGGAACCTGATGCTCATCCTGGCAATTTTTAATTAATTTTTAATTAATGTTGTCTGGTCGTATATGTTTCAGCACAGGGTCTGGCAGGGAGCCATGAACCCTGCCAGAGTGGACAAAACCAGAAAGTATGTAAATAGGGAAGTAGCCACATTCTTGTTGCCCTTAGGGGGGCGGTGGGGGAGGTGAGGCGGAAGTAATTTCACATCCTGGCATATTCTGTGGGGCACTGGAATTATTTCAGGAGGCTGGAGTGCACCTGTCAGACTCAGGTGCTGCCATATTTTTGGCTGATATAAAAGAGGGAATTGAGAGATGTCTGGGAACCCAGCTGGGTCTGAGGAGGAGGCAGCCAAGCTAATGGCTCGTGCCTGCTTATGGGAGACGTTCAGTGCAGGTACTCCATAAATTAAGGCACAAAAGAACAGAAAAATGGCTTGGAAAAGGAATTAAGGAGAGGTGCTTGGTAACTGAGCAAGCTGGGGGCAGTTGGGGACTTCTATGAATTGTACAGCAGGGAGCCAAACCCTCATCGTTATAGTCCACCTTAACCCCTCCTATGAGGGGGGTTGGTCGTAAGGTCCCAGCAAGGAATAGCTAGAGGGACCTGGATGAATAATGGGGGAGCTGTGGAACTCCCCCCCTGCCCCAACTGGCTGGAATTAGTAAAGTCCTGGCAAGGGAATTGCTGGAGGGATGTGGATAAAAAGGGGGTCAGAGCTGGTAGAAGGCCTTCTCCCCAGATTGGCTGGAATTGGAGGGTCCTGGCAGTGGATCTGCTGGAGGGACATAAATTTTGCACCTGCACTGCACATTTTTTTCTGCTGGGTTAGTCCCAAACATCTATCTAATAATAAAGTTGTGGCCTGATAAACCCATATCTAAGGTCTCCTGTCATTCTTTCGGCATAGCCAAACACTGATCTTTCAGCACAGGAAGAAGCTTATCTGTGCTTCTTTAAGAATTTAAGAATATCTCATTTGCAGCAGCAGTAATCAGCTTACCTTTAATCTTTTGTTTGCTCTATTAATGACAAAGATTTATTCTTTTTTGAGTTTTCTAAAACCAGAGCCAAAGATCATGTGAAAGTAGTAATCTTTCTTCTCGGTAACCTCATTTCTGAAAACAGGAGTCAAGACAACAGAGCAAAGAGGTTTTCAAGTGTTTAGAGAAAGCCAGCTAAACAGATTTCTTTCTAGGCTGTGATCTGTTGTCACTGAGTTTAGGTGTGAGCAAAGCATGTTCTTCCAACAAGCTGCAGTATTTCAATTCAAATGTATTGAAAATAATTGCTTGTTGATTCAGAATTTTTTTAAAACCCAACTCCAGAGGATTTTTGGCAGTTTTCCATCCTTTATTGAAACATCTACTGAACACCAAGCAAGAATTATAACAGCCAATCTGCATGGTAATTCATTAGACCAATGACTGTCAGAATTTGGCCTGACTGGTGGAATTCAGGCTTAAGCTCCAAACTCAGCCAAAAAAGATATTAACACATTTCATATGTTACAAACAGTAATTCATCTTATTCATTTCTTGCTTGCTCTATTGGAAGAATGATTAATGTAGTTATGATTATTAATTGGACTGCTAATTGCTATTTTTTCCTTCTACTTCTCTTCCCTATTTTGGCCAAAGTTGGTACTTTGTGTAAATTGCATTATACATTTCTGAAGCACCATCCTTTCTCTAATTCCCACTCATTTTACCCTCAAACCTATTAAAATTTGTTACAGGGCAGAAATTAATATAAGAGCTGGGCAACCAAAGTATGCCATATTTTCAGCGCTAAATACATCATTGCATAGGTTTACTTAATTAAAGCTAATTGGTGTTTTTCAACCAGCTTTAAAGCTCACAGAAATTTTCTGAATTTCAAAATTTTCATGAAAAACAAGATAACTTTTTCACAGAAAAGAAATCCCAGTTTTCAACTTGCATTATTATTTGGTTTGCAGGGAGATTGGTATCCCCAAAATTACTTGAGGCTTGTGCATTGCCACCACAACTTGATGTGGAGTCATGACCAGAAAGTGTTGGCATTGTAGCCCATTATTTCATTTCATAATTCATTTATTGTGTGATGTTATTATTAACTAATATGTCATGTCAGATATAATCATTGTGTGTTGAATAGATTTAAATTGTAGGATTATCAAAATATGAGATTGATCAGTAGTTAGAAGGAATAAGTAAGCAAATATTGAAGTATGCATTAAATATCTTACAGGCTGAGGTCCGTAAGATTTTAACTTAGCTATACTAGGCCTTAGAGTTAAGAAATGCTTGAAATAAGTAAGTGACCAAAGAATAACTTCATACCACAAGATTATGGATGAGAAAAGATATACCAATGGGTGGTATTGCGAAAGATTAATTTTTTATCACAAAATGGCCTAGGGGCACTTTTTTTTTTAAACACGTGCCTTAACCACAGGGTACAGGTTGTGTTAATGAGTATAAAAAACTATACACAACTTAAGAAAAACAGGGTACCTAAATATTCTTGCCGAACACAATACAAATAAGGAAAAAGAGGATGCACACTTTCCCACACATGTGCAAAGTGTTAGGTGTAGTCAGAATCACAAGACAAAAGAGGGCTCTCATATTGAGTTCTCTATGGGAAAGCTCCAGCAGGAACCCACCCTCTACTGATGATCAATTGGCAAGGCATCCATCAGACCCTAACAATATCACTAAGGATGTGAGTATGACTATATTTGTAACTTGTGCGTAGGTCTTTATAGGATTTCTATATGCACGGGTAATCATAACTTTAATTGTAACTTTAATAAAACTTGAAAACAGACTGGATCTTGTACTTGTAAATGTATGTGTGGTCAATATCCTTGGTCTCTGTTTGTTCCTAGAGGCTCTAAATCTGAAGCAAGTAGGGGCGGTGCCTTTAATTCTATTGAGCTTTAAACTGCAGCCACCAGAGCTGAAGCCACAGTGTTAATAATACAACATTACTAAATCCACTTTAAATAAAATAATATGCTACAGCATCACATTGGTGTCATGTGGTGTCATACCATAATCACTATGTACCAAACTGCCAGTGTGTTCTGGCTACAAACACTTGCTAAGAGGCCTTGGAAAGATCACTCAAGAAGTGTGATCATTCAGTGACATACAAGGAGTCATATGTCACCTACATCTTTGCTGCCAGTGTAGAAGGGAAGCTGGTGTGGTTGAGATGGCATCGTGCTTCCCTGATCCTGATCTGGTTGTTCAGTGTCTTGTGATGTGAATTCGAAGGAGCCCTGAAACTGTTCTAATGAATTGTGCGTAATGGAAGTAACCAAGCAGCACCAGTATCATGGCACTCCCTGACCTGGATTGTGTGTGTACCTAAGGATCTGACCCAGAGACTTACATCACAGTAAATTTGTCCTGTAGAACAAACAGCAGAAGTTAGCAGCCATTTAAAGTAGCCTGAAGTAAGGATCAAATGTTCTATGAGTAGGGGTGCTACATGACAGCACCCCCTTGCAGCCTACAGAAAAATACAGAAGGACAGCTAGCATGAATATTTGATACTTGATAATACTGGCAAGATAGCTGAAACTTAACCTCTTCTTCCATCTTTTTGTTCTGCATTGTAATCCCATCCTAAACATTATCGTAGTGACTCATAGGATCTCTCTCATGAATCTCTTGTAGTTAAAATAGATATCAGATTTTTATCTTTCACTGCTGATGCTAGTTGATCATTCAGGCAGCTAGTGTTCTTGCTTCTCCAAGCTCCAGCAATGAGAGAAAGAGAAGGATGACTCAGAAGTTTTGGTCAACTAGCTCTTATGGGTTTTTATCATGGACCCACTGAGCATCATTGTGCTAGACTCACACTCAGGTTCAATGTACTCCCCCTTTACATTTGAGCATTTAAAGCATAGATATATTGCTGCAGATTTCTAAAATGTTATTCTAGTCTCTCAGGTAAGTATATGCATTTTCAGACAATTTTTAAGGCACTGTTCAAGACAATTATTCTTTCTGAAGCTACTGTATTTCACTCCATTGTGTAAATGCACATTTATCCATTTTTACAAGCGCTGATAAATGTCTTTGACAAGAACTTACTGTAACTTTTAAGAAATATTCCCTACCTCAGCAAGCTCACTTTTTCTAAAAACATCAAATGATTCTAATATATTTGGCAGCCATACCATGGACTGTAGTCTCGTTAGATCTCCCAAGTTAAGCAGGAGCTGACCTGTCACTACTAGAAGATGGAAATCTCTAAAGATAACTGAGGATGTTGCTTTAGTGACTCATTAAGGGGCACTTCGTCCACTGACTCAGATTGGAGTCAGTGCCTCAGTAGGGCACTAGAAGGGGCATTGGACAAAATCATTTTTTCAGATGATATTTAAAACAAAATCCTGATTACTTGCAACTATTAAAGAAGCCATATCGCTTTTCATTAGAGAAGAGGTTGTTAATGTCAGCATTTCTGGCCTAGTTCCAGTTCAGACTTACTTAAAATTTATCTTTCAGTTTCAAATGGATGTGGTAATTTTCAATGCCTCTTTTAAACTGCTGCATAGTTTTCCTGTCTGCTGTTGAACAGATGATGTGTTCCACCCTAGGTGGCTATGTTTCAGCTTTGGGACAATTGGTTCACATTCTACACACCCACAAACAGGCTGTCAGTGAAAACTCAACATTCATCATTCTAGATGTCTGCAATAACTATCCTATTCTTAAAACTGGAGCTATAGTATTACAATCCCTGACGAATGGCAAATGCTGAATTGTAATGATGCCTACTTTATTTAGGTTATAAAGTGCTTTGGGATAGGTGCTCTTTGAGATGAAATGTGCTATAGAAATATAAGATATTGTCATGTTTTGAATTAATCACTTGCCTTCGTCTCCAGAGTGGTGGAGAAAATATCTAAACACCTGGATTTATTTGCAGTCTTGTAACTTAAAAAAGCAAAGGAAAAACAACAAAACAAAAACCTTCAAATTCACTGGAAAAAAAATCATTCTCAGGTTGATGCCTGCATTCCTTGCATGTCTAATATTCCCAGTGAAGTAACTGAGTATTAATAGATGAAAAATTAGGTAGAAAAGCAGGCCCCGTTTATTGAAAATCAGCTAGGAGCAGGTTATGATGGGATAGTGCCTATAAACCCCTTAAAGTAGAGGGATTTAGAATAGTAACTCTGATGCAATTTAGCTCTGTTGGTGCAAACATAGCACTATCAGAATGCAGCCCCTGACTTAAACTTCAGAGCACTGTGTGAAGAGTAATAAACTTATACAAAATAAAAGTGGAAAGGATTTAGCAGTATACTGGATTGCATATTGATTCAGATGATAGTAAAATTTATGTATATGGACACACTGATTGTAAATCATCCACTAGGGACTCTATTTCAAATGTGCATAGACACACACTTCACAAATATACCAGTGAGTAAATGAGGGTTTAACTCAGAGTCTTGTTCATTGCATTTGTTCATTCAGGATAGAAAGCTGGAATGATAGAAACTAGAATTTTAATGACAGGTTTCAGAGTAGCAGCGGTGTTAGTCTGTATCGACAAAAAGAACAGGAGTACTTGTGCCATCTTAGAGACTAAAAATTTATTTGCGCATAAGCTTTCGTGGGCTACACCCCACTTCATCGGACGCATAGAATGAAACCTGGTGGCTGAATGTTGCGACTTTGTTCTCACCCACAACTATTTCACATTTGGGGACAATATATACCGTCAAGCCAGTGGCACTTCTATGGATACCTGCATGGCCCCACAGTATGCCAACATTTTTATGGCTGACTTAGAACAACGCTTCCTTAGCTCTCATCCCCTAATGCCCCTACTCTACTTGCGCTACATTCATGACGTCTTCATCATCTGGACCTATGAAAAAGAAGCTCTTGAGGAATTCCACCACAATTTCAACAATTTCTATCCTGACCCTGCCAGCAGGTATATGGGATCTTGGGGAGCAATTACCACACAGGTGGGGTGCCAGTTAATTTCTTTATTAAAGGAAAAAGGAAGTGGTGGAATTTAACAATGAAATACGATGGGATGGGGTGTATAGGGTGTTTACAATAGACAATGATGGGGGGGTTCTTCTTATTGAACAGTGTAGGGAGTTCTAACAGTGGGGTGCAGTGAGTGGGGTTCAGCACAATGGGATACAGTACAGTTAATAAGCAACTCAACTTTATATAGGAACAACTCTAGATA
>NC_133772.1:71958375-71990556 GCF_003597395.2 Chelonoidis abingdonii
AACAAAATGGAGTATGGGGACAGCTGTAAGAAACAAAATGGAATAGGGGGATAGCTGTAACAGACACATCCCACCATCAACCTCAGCCTAGACCAATCCACACAAGTGGCCCATTTCCTTGACACTATTGTGTTAATAAGCAATGGTCACATAAACACCGCCCTATACCGGAAACCTACTGACCGCTATACTTACCTACATGCCTCCAGTTTCCATTTAGGACACACCACACGATCCATTGTCTATAGCCAAGTTCTAAGATACAACCACACTTGCTCCAATCCCTCAGACAAACACCTACAAGATCTCTGTCAAGCGTTCTTAAAACTACAATACCCACCTGCTGAAGTGAAAAAACAGATTGACAGAGCCAGAAGAGTACCCAGAAGTCACCTACTACAAGACAGGCCCAACAAAGAAAATAACAGAATGCCACTAGCTGTTACCTTCTGCCTCCAACTAAAGCCTCTCCAGCGCATCATCAAAGATCTACAACCTACCCTGAAAGATGCTCCCTCACTCTCACAGATCTTGGGAGACAGACCTGTCCTCGCTTACAGACAGTCCCCCAACCTGAAGAGGAGAGGCGGGGGCTTGTCCTAGGCCCCGCTCCGCTCTAAGGACAACCCTGTCTGTTATGCATTGTAAAAATGCAGTCCCTATCCCAAACAGCTTACTTACTGGTAGATTTGTATGCAGTGTAATTTTAACCCTGTGAGACCCAAGATATTAGAGAGACAAGGAGGGTGAGGTAATATTTTTTTATTGGACCAACTTCTGTTGGTGAGCAAGACAAGCTTTCAAACCACACAGAGCTCTTCTTCAGGCCTGGGAAAGGTACTCCCAGTGTAACAGCAATATGCAAGGTGGAACATATAGTTTTTTGTTTCTTGCATTGGCTCAGGAAGTAGATGTTGCTTTAAATTTTGCTTCCTTTTTTTTTCATGTTGTGGAGTTTCCATTTATGAGAGCTAATACTGTACCCAACAATGGAAGATACCAAATTTAATTTGAAGTGGAAACTGCCTCTGGGTTCTACCTTCTTCTCAGAGAGTAGCACTAAGCATTCAAATCTGATTTGCAGCACAAGAGAAGTTAGGTCCAATCTTGGGGGGAAATCTTCCAGCACAAAATGAGGTCTATAGAATGGCCTTAAAACAGAGGAGCTGGAGCATTTCTGCTGCATATGAACAAGAAGGTGTGGAAAACCCACTTCTGAGGTAGTTGAACTATCCGCATGCTGAGGACCAGAATGCCAATGATAAGGTGGGGACATAGCCAGTGGAGCTGCAACACAGCATATCCACTAGACAAACACTTCTCTGGGTTAGAAGTGTGTGGCAGCTGTGGACGTTACCACTGCCATGGATTGATTCTGACAGCATCCTATAGCTTAGAAGGGAGTAGGATTCTGTCCCTCCCTTTCTGTGGAATTCCCTGGAAAATAGACCATGTTCTCAGAGCTTTGCACAGGGCACAGAATTAAACACTTGTTCTCAGCCTAGATCCTAGGGATAATTTCTCCAGATCACAAAACTATTCCAGTAGTGTTGTAGGTAGAAAACCGCTCATGACACCATAGTGAGTAGAATCAAATAAGGCCAACAATTTCCAAATTTGGACCTAAAGTTAGGTACCAATATCCATATTTAATCACCAAAATAGAAGTAGTCTGCTTTTCAGACACACACAGAAGGGCTGTTGCAGCCACCTGATCTCCATTAGGATTTCCACTGGTGAAGCAACTTTCAATTATAAGATACTAACAATTACACCACTCACCTTAGATGTAGTTTGGACCCCCCTGTAAGTGCCATAAAAGAGGGTGTGTTTGCCTTTCTTCACAGCATCTTCCTCACTCCAGCTGATTTCCCAGCAGGATCTGTTTAGGCAAAAGCCAGACTTGAAGGTGCGTCTGGGCCAAAGACTTCAGATCCCTAGACTCCAGATATAACATTCATAACATTCATTTTTATGTCACCACACAGCAGGAGGAAGCTTTGAAAGTTATTGCAAATAACTAATAATATTGTTATTATTAGTTCTCAGCTAAGATGCAGTAAGTGTTTAAACATAGAAATTACCTCCCCCCAAAAGTGAAGGCATTTTTCATTATTTACAAACTCAAATATGAGTCCGTTTTTCTGAGAATTTTGCTAGGTTTCTTAAATTCTTTGCTTGAAGATGACCCCTTCTTTTCCACACACACATCTTTCCCAGTGAAAACCAGCCCATTATGAGCAAATGAGGGCTTCAGAATCTCTCATTTGAAATTCAGCATTTGCATTTGCCAGTCTTTGCAGTTTGAAAAGAGCCATTTCATTTTATAGTGAAAAATGAAATCTATGGGGCACAAAATCAACACAGAAACAAAATGGTACAAATTTTCATGGGAACTTTTCACCAGTTATACACAACACTGGGGGAGGAGGGAGTTGTTTTATTTCTTTTCCTATGGTGGAAACTTGTCTCTTCTTGCATACGTGAGAATGCCAAACAAGCAGTGAAATGGTGCAATTCCACTGGGATAGGGTAGAGGACAGCATGCAGGGGTCCATATAGTGAGTTCTCACATGTGCTATGCAGAGACCTGATCCTGCAAAGCGTGCATCATCTCCTGGGAGAGGATCAATATCCACCATTCCCATTGACTTCACTCAGATTCTCAGCAACTTGCAGGATCACACCCAGGATTCTATTTGCATCAGCTCAGAGGAACGTTATGGTGGTTGGAGCAGGTGCAGAGGAGGCTACTGTATTAACAGCTGAATTTTAGACTCTTCACAGCCCAGTGGGGAGGATTCCATGCCCATTGGAGAAACAGTGTAAGCCTGTTTACTCAAGCTTAGCATTTGGGAAAGAACTTGGCTCCCTGATAAGATTATTTACAGTGGCACTGAAAACACATTGACACATCTCGCATCTGTATTAAAAAATGAAAAGTAATAACCTCAAGGAAAATAAATCCAGGAATGAAATCAACAGACATCCAATTACCAACTGCTGTTTGAAGTGATTGGCTGAAAGAAGAAAAAAATCAAATTAACTTTAATATGATAATCATTTGTAATTGAATAGTAGGTATACAGTGTCCATGAGACAGTGTGGAATTCAAATGGCCAAACTGGTGGTACTTGGAGATCAGTTGCATGAAAAGCAAGAATAAATTGCTTTTATGGGATTCTTGGTTGCACTGCTCTATTAATTTAATAGCAGACTCTGGCTTTATTATAGTAAATACCATATTCATTAAAATGTTTAAATACTCAAATAGAGATGGAGGAGACATTAGCAAGCACTCTGCCAGCGTAATTAGCAAAGCAATGGCATAACTGCAGTGGGCTGGTGAATACTAAGTGGATTATTTTGGTGTACTCTTGTACTGAACATCCATAGCATGGAGCTGAGGAGCCAAGACTGCCATTAACAGAGAGGGAGTGTGCTACCTAAATATAGTCAAGCTGAGGAGTGACTGCAATCCATTTAGAAAGCCAAGAAGAATATCTGCTACTTTGAGATGGCTTTTTAACTGGTGAAATGCCTTTTCTTGTCTCCCAAGATGGGAATATAGGTCTGATGTTGCACACTGGCACAGCTTCACCCAGTTGGTTTTCCCCAGCTAAGGATCTGTCCCTATATCTTCTATTTATAATACATTTCATGACAATTGTATGAGACAGCTTTAAGAAAGCAACCTCATTTTTTAACAGTCCACCCCAAACATACTGAAAATCAAAGGCCAGATTCCTTTCTCTATTGGACAGATGTTAGGTCTCTTCTTGTGTCCAGCTGATGAAGGAAACTTCCTGGGTAGGAGAATCATTGGGGATTTAGATTTAGGACTCCTACACCACCTCTTCTCTTTGCCCAACACAAAAGGGATATTGTCTGGAGAAAAGTCAGGTACTTTCCTGTGCCCCAGTGACTCAAGCCATTAGAATGGGTCATGGGACAGTTGTATATGGTGCAGTTTAGAGCAACCTCAAAGCTGTTATAATCTTTGAGAGGAGACCCACTTGGTATTGAGTCAGATGAAGAACAGGAGTCTACAAAGGCGTACAACAATCATTTCTCCCTACTATAAAGGCAATCTGAGTGCCTGTGCACACCAAGACATAGGGTGCCCTACTGTGCCATGACCCCATGTACTATTTGAAGAGGTGGTGGCAATGGGCGTGCTTTCTCTTGAAAGAGAAGCAGAGGTGGAGGAAAAGGCCCCTTTCTTCCCCTAGAAGTGAAATCAGGGGCCTCTATTCCCATCAGGGGTAGAAGAGGTGGCAGCAGAAAGCCTCAGAAAGGCAGAGGTGGCTTTTGCCTCCTCCCCACTTTCAGGTAGCTAGACTGTGTCTGTTTGGGTGGGTGGGACAGACCCACTGCACTCTTCTCCTCTTGCTACATAGAATCGTCTGCTGGGTGGTACTGGTGAGGATCCCAAAGTAGTGGGTCTTAGAGTTAACACCATATTGACATGTATGGGGCAGTTCCCTTCAGAGCTATTGTATCAGGCAACCATCACTGCAGTGGTTACACATTGGTCATATTTTAAGGCTTTTCTTCCCAAAGATCAGTCATAGAAACCTACTTTTTAAAAATGAAAGTTGGGATTTTAATGTAAAATAATCATGTCTCCAGAAGCTGGAGTCCTTGAAATACACAAGGCTAGAGCATCTTAATCTGATCTTGCTTCCAATCATGCTCTGAGCACCAACTGGCCAAATTGCAGAATGCTCACCTAATAATTTATTTGGAGCTGGTGCTGGGGTTTCCCTACGTCTGCCTGACATTAGTTCATAGACTTAGTTTTTGAACATTTCCCCTGTGACACTTCAGTAAATCTTTGCCTTACTTTCTTGAATTTGCTAAATGGATCCTGATTACAGCAATGGCTGATGCCCCAAATAAGTGTTGGGCCTGGGATTAGCAAATAGATATTTAGATACTCCACCACAACACTTTTTTTTGATGCTCCTTCTCACACAAAAAGATCTTCCAATCAAATCAGCCATCACGCTAATTGATCTGGGGCTATCCCCACAATACTCCTCTTCTGTAGCTTCCACATTGCTCCCTCTGCTTCTCCAAAAAGCAGAAGGCAGCTGCCCCTGAGCTCTGCTTCCCCCTCTTCATTTCCCATCCTTTCTCCAGGTCACAGACCTGTAACTGCCGCCTCCCTGGCCAGCTCCTCACTCCTCTGCCTTCACTATCCCCTAGTTGGGCTTTACTTGAGGAGGGGGACTGAATTCTGCACTGAGGCTGCTCCTGTGCTCATACTCTTTGGGGTTAACTTTCTTTAGCTTCAAAGAGGACTGAAAAGGCAGCCTGTGAGAATGCACTGATCTCAGGGCTGCTCTATAGTTTGAGCAAAAGGAGAAGTTTTCTCATGGGCTGAAGGCTACCAAGCTCACCTGCTCCTTTCCCCTGCCAGCACTCTGTGATGCTGCTGTACTGAAGGTGCCAGGCACTCCTGCTCTCTCCCTCCCTTGACTGTAGTCTGAAGAAACTAGATGCCTCTGCCCCTTCCTTCCTCTCACCCCTGCTGTTTTCTCCATTGCGGAGCTGGAGAGAAGAAGGGAAAGAAAGGCAGCTGTCAAACTGAGGTTTTGTTTGTTTAAAGGAGTAAACAGGTAGGATTAGTCCCCTTAGGCCCTCATTACTCAGGACCACTGTCTAGTCACCAAAGACGCAATCTTCAAATGTGGTCGTTTAAGTATATTGTTGGGCACTTAAGTATGAATGGAGATGACTGATTTTCAGAGGTGCTGAGAACCCATAGCTCCGATTGGCCTCAGTGTAGACTATTTGCAGTAGCAAGCATTCTGGGCCAAATCCTCAGCTGGTGTAAATTGTCATAGCTCTATTTACTCCAATGGAACTACAGCAATTTACACCAACTGAGGATCTGGCTCCATGTCTGTTATTACGTGTTTACAGGATCAGACCCTTAGCCTATACTGAAAATTGCCATTTTATTTTCAGACTTTATTTCCCAAACAAGGATGTCATGTTTCGCAGGAAATCTAAATCCATGTCTGGGAGAGATGGTGAGTGATTTTCAGATATTCTCTGCCTTGCTGGGCTTGGCTGTTGTGTGAAACAGTGCATGAAACTGACTGGACATGTGAACCCTGTGAGCCCCAGAGAACATTTTCATTTGGCAGCTGTCACAACTTGCTTGCTTTCTAATACAATAAACTCCATACCTCTTAGAACAACTTCCTAAGAGCACAGCACATACCAGCTGCAAGAATACACAGCAACTTGGAAATCATCCTCCATTCTTCAAAAAGCAGGAGGACTACAAGGGTAAGAAAACAACATATTTACTCCTCTTCAAAATGATCCTCCCAATGGAGTTACCAACAAGGATGAATTTGGCTCATTTTCTGTTGAATAATAATGCCAGTACATCTGTTTGCAACTTCCTTCTATCCCTCACACCGTTGTGTGACTGTTGTGTCAAGGTCTTTGTTGAGGAATCTGTCAGTCTCTGACCTAGTCATTGCCTGCAAATTAATGGAATGGAGGAAGTAAACATAATGAAGAAACCAAAGCTCAGAACCTCTGGTGCAGGGAGGCTGATTTGCAGCAGACTACTTCACGTAGTCTTAAAGTTGGCTGGGTCGGTTCTGGAACAGCAGTGTGGGCAACTCTCATGATTTTATCATGTCTTATGCTAGTCAGTATTTTTCTTAAAGCCTCAGCTCCTGGAGGCAATTTATTGCATGAGAATCTTAACTTACATTGTTTTAAAGTGAGTTTCTAGTCCTCCTGGATGCAGAGAAAAACCTGAGGGCACCGTGAAGTTCCAGAAACAAGGGGCTTAAATAATAAATAATAACAAGAAACTAAAGCATATTTTTTTTAAAAAAAACTCTTGTTATTTTTTTTAAAGCAGTTTCATTAATTTGGAGACCCTAAGTCAAGATTTTTGAATGTTTGTTATGAGATCAACCCATCTCAGGGTAATGTGTGATCCTTTGGTGACATACAGCCCAGTGTACAGGCTTTTATGCAACTCTATCTCCCTCTTGCTATAGCAGAGGAAGGGGATTGTGGCTGGAGAAAAGGGAGTGTGGCCAGAATGCCTGTTTACCTTGACAAACTTCAGATGTGTTTTCAGTTTCTTGTGGCTTTTTGTTGTTAGTGTAATTCATCTGCTTTAATTACACAGGGAGGGAGGGAGAGAGGACAGGTTTCAATAGAGGCTGTTCTGAGATTGATGGAGCGCAAAGAAGAGTTTTAAGCCAGTTTTTGCATATACCATCCCTGCCCTGTGCATTCCACAATATGGCTCATAATTTTTATATAGCTTGACAATGTCAGTGGATGAGAAAGACACACACAGAGACAGACAGACACACAGACACACAGCTCCCTAGTTGTTTCTGGTTTTCATATCAAAATCTGAATCTGTTTAGTATGTTAAAGTAGTAGCAGTTTGGCTTAAAAGTGTCTGCAGAAATCTATCATGTTTAGTTTACAATTCACTATGGGAGTTTGTTTCCCTCTGACAGCTGAATTTGGCCCAATCAGAGCTTTTGATGTGCTTACCTGTCATTTATAGGAAGCAAGTCTCTATTGATTTCCTCAGCAGATGTCAGTCACACAGCCCATCAATAATGCTGGGAAGACATTATGTCCACACAGAAAAAGAAAGACGAAAGGGAAAACACGCAAGGATGCTTCTAATTTGCCAGCAAGTTGCTCTCCCTGGTGTAAACTCAGAAATCTGTGACTCTTAGAACATGATGGCCATGGTCCAGGATGATTCATTTGAAAAGCCACATAGTGTATAGTGGTTTTAAAATGATTTAATATGAAGAAATGGCTAACATATTTATATTTTTCATCATCAGGTATCTACAAATGAGTTATCATAAAGTGCATACAGGGAAGAATCCAGTGATTCCATTTTCCTCCTTCTGTAGACAGTTGCAAAACTCCAGTACTTAATCCTTATGGTGTCACAATTCCTTCTGTCATTGTGAGAAATTGTGTAGGTTTGTATTCCCTTGTAACTTCATAGCACGGCGCTGTGACTCTTACAGCAGGACAAATGAGTTAAGGTTCTGTGAAACAAAGGCAGCAACATTCAATTGCTGACATAAGTTTACTATTTTGTATAAATGTGTTTGTAGTCTGGCATCCAGCATATTGTAACAAGTCCGTGGCCCTCTACCACTTCATAGTTGTCGCTCTGCTGCACAATATAGTTACTCAGAACTTCGTGACAGCAGAAGGGATGGACCTCAGATCTTACTGCAATGAAAGCATGGATCCTTATTGTGCTAGCTAAAGGAGAAACCATCAGCAACTAGCAGTACAGGTTCTGTGAAACACAACCAAGTAGTTCATAATTTTTCCAGTAAAGGGCAGTAGTTTTTCACATTAGTCGGTTTATTACACTAAGTTCCTTTTTTTGTTTGTTTGTTTGTTAGTGTGGAAGATAACCTATAACTCAAACTAAACTACCATTGCTAAGGTGATCAATGCTACAACTCACTACGAAAGACGGGATTTTGAGGTGGCAAGCCCCCAAAAGTTGAAATACCTACATCTTCCATGGAAACAGGGTCCAGATTGTTTTCATTGTACAGAATTGTTAATATTCTATGTTTAAATAGCCTTGTTAATGTGGAATGAATGCAAAATTGTGGGTGCTGTTTCAGGTGGAGTAGCAATACCTGACTGCTTATTCCACAGGCCATAGGGCCTTTCACTCTGCACCTTTCTTTTTACTCAAGGGCAGTCACATGAATCAACCTCTCTCCTGCAGCTGTCCTCCTAACAGTGCTCTCTCAGTCCTTTATAGAAAACATCTGCCCCTTTCCCAGTTGGGTCTGATAACTGAACAGGGCTGACTGGCCCCAGACCATGATAGAGGCAGGCCATCCTGTTACACACACAGTCTGTATTTTCAATTAATAATTGAACCTACTATGATCCACACATATTGACCAATCACTGAGTATGCAGCCAGGTTTAGAACGAACATTACAAAATGGAACATTTATGCATGATTTATTTTCTTAGTTATTACTAGGGAGCCTTAAAATTCCACCAGTCGTACAGAAAAAGAATGTCTTTGCAGCAGGAACTGAATGTAATTCAATTGTGTTCATCTTGCAGGGCAGCAAATGGAATTTTAAGGCTATAGAAATGTTAATTTAAAAAGATATAATTTTGAGAACTACTGTCCCATAACCTAGTATTTTTGAGATCTCTGGCCTAAGCTACACGTGCTTGAAGAGACAAACACATGGCAATATGGTGTGCTATGGTCAGCCAAATTATGACTGTTCTCTGGAAATAATGTTTATTAAGAAAGTGACACAGAATTTTACCCATATTTCTTGAACAAACTGTTTTTACATTCTCTTTCTTTCTCTAGCTCACTCACAGATACATCTTAAATTACTTTTAGCTGGAAATACCATTTATAAATGAAAATATATATACTTCTTTTGGGATAATATTTTAATAATAAACTTCTGTCTCGCAAGACACAATGCATGAGCATCACACTTTAAACTAATCATATAATTTAGTGCATTGGAATAAAAAGGCAGTAATTTTATGTCAGAGATTCACACAATGATCTTGGAGAAAAAGACCTTTAATATTGTTTAATGATGGGCTAGTTAATAAGCTAAAGACCAGAGGTTCTGATGCTAGAAGCTGGTAAAGACTTACTGTCTTCTATATGAAATACTGTCCAGTTTCTCTGGGAGTTTGAGAACATATGGGTCCAGTTACAGGACAGACACAGGGCAACATTATGCTTTACAGAACAACTCCACATTATAAGTTTGATCTAAAACCCACTTAATGAAATAGGAGCCTATCCATTTACCTTAATGAGCTTAGGATCAGGCCTGTGGCATATGCAGATGGGATGTGCTTTAGCACGAGCCCTGTCACTTTAAGGAAAGGTAGCCCTTGCTCTCCTTTCCCAAGCTTCCCTAGCTCCCCTGGCATCACTGCACCTCACCCTCAGACCACATCACCCCATCACTTTTGAAGTTAGTAATTCTGGAGGCATTAACATGGAGACTAACATGTCTGGAGTCACTAAAATGTCTCCATATCCAGCCATTTTATGGCCAGGGTCCTGGTCCAACACTCACTGAAGTCAATGGAAGTCTTTCCATTGGCTTCAGTGGATGTTGGATCAGGACATAGGTTCTTTTGTGCCCTTCTCCCACCAAGAAAAAGAAAGAAAACAATGTCTCTTGCAACCATATAGCCCAGTTATATGCACCAAATACAAGCAAATTAGGGACCCATATTTTAGATGATAACTGGATGCCAGGGAGAATAACACTCCTTAAATTCTATAGACAAATAGACGTACACCAAAACCATTCAATTCTCAACAGTTAAAGGGTTCTCAGCAACTTACTTATAGCACTTGACAGGAGCAGACCCTATTTAACAAAGTCCTAAGTAAAGTAGGGTAAATAAACAACAAATAATTTACACAACAAATTATGTTCTCAGCAAATATCCCCTCCTTTTTTATTTGCAAATTATACAGAGACAGATCGTGATTGTTCACAGATTTATTATTTAAAATGATTCACCAAATAATTTCTGCAAAGAATTGTTGATTTGTAGCTTATTAAAGCAGATGAGCATGAACATTTGATATACAAAATGCAAGCTGTTTGATTGGACACATGGCATAGATGGTATGTTTCTTTTTCCTGATTGGATGGGTGAATCTGTGAGTGTCAGATTCCTGGTGCAAGTCCTCATTCTTATGATGAATTCAAAATTTGCTTTCTGTGAATATTCTTCAGTATTTGCTTAAAACTTTCTGTTGTAACCATATTGGCTACATAGTTGCAGACAGTAACCACTAAAAGGGAATAAATATTGGAACAAATTTACTTAAAAAAATCAAGTTAATATTCACAAAAAATTGTTTGCAGCATTCACCTTAGACCCTGAGTCAAAGAGCAGGTCTACACTATCACTTAAGTTGATCTAACTTATGTTAGTCAGAGTGCAAAAAAGACACCCCAGTCCCCAAGTTAAAGCAATCTAAGGGCTGTCCACATGGGTGATCTCCCAACAACATAGCTTCTCCCTTTTGTGAAGGTGGCATAATTATGCTGATGGGAGAACACTCTCCTGTCGGCATAGTGTCTTCACCAGGCAGAGCAGCTGCACCACTGTAGTGTTTCTAGTGTAGATCTGCCCAATGTTCACTAAAGCTAATGGGAGTCTTTCCACTGACTTTGGTAAACTTTGCATCAGGCCCTTGATATCACCCTTGATAAACTGTTGTTTCATTTGTTGTTTAGATTGTAAACTTCTTGAGGGCAGGGCCTATGTCTCCATTTTGTTCTGCACTGCATTTAGATCATACGACACTAAACAGATCAGATGTTACAAGACAAGACAAGAAAAGCAGAATGTTTCTGCATCACTGTAGTCACTCAAAATGCAGTAATCACCTCCAGATTCTGGTGTGAATCTTACTTCTGTTACAAATGGAACTTTTAATGTCAAAAAGTGAAAGAGTTAGATCTACAGAGTCAACAAGGACAAAATGCCAGTGGTGTTTAAAACAGAGAGGATGAATTAGTTAAATTAGTTAGATAAAACACTAAGAACCAAACCAAAAGTATGCTTGGTTCCAAAAAAGTTTGAATACCTTTGCTTTAGTTTGTTTGTACTGAGAGTTTCACACAAATGGGGCTTGAGAGGGCTCTTATCACCATATTTATGACCCAAAAGAAAACAAGAAGCCCCTGGAATCTAAACAAAGTTCCTCTCCTCTCCCAAAATTCCTGGTTCCTGTTTGTTCTGTCTTTCATGCTATAGATGATAGAGTGCTCTGCTAAGTCCTCTGCACAAAAAGGATTATTATCAAACTGCTTTAATAAGTATCCTCATAATAAACAAAGCCTCTATGCCACATGCTTAAAAATCAAATAAACTGATTATTACTGCATTATTTTAACTTTCCATTAATTAAAGTGAGCATCAGTTGAGAGAACACAGAGGTAAGACTGAAATATATTTTGTTTTGCATTGTTGTTTTTCTCCATAGGACACAGGTCATGACAGTAAATGGGAGCCCACCACTTACTGAAGTTTTAATTACATTAAGATCAGCTAATTTAATTTACAAGTTATCATCAACCTGTTAATGGAACATTGATTAAGAAATGTACTCAGTAAGGTTAGGTTCATATTCATAGAAAGTGATTCTTCCTGAGTTTTTCCATCTAATGAGGACCAACTTCAACATTAACTGATTAGCATAATTACAAAGATGAACAACATCCATGCGCTACAGCAGCAATTTATTTATTTATTTATTTGTGATTTCCAGAGTATCCTGCAGTCTTCAGCTCTGTAGCCTCAATGGACAGATAATGGGTGGAAATGGAGGGACAATAAAGAGCCTGTCTCAGAACTCTTCTCAGATAAATTATTAATCACATGCAAAAGTACACTGGTTGCCAACTGTAGTCCATAGACCCCTTCCTGGGAGTCTGTGGTGAACTCACTAGTCATGTGTTGCTAGGTCTATTCCAATTTCAGCTGCTGAAGTATCTCGAAAGCTAGCTAGAGTAAATTTAATGTTACTTTTCCATATAAGCAGTTGTGTTATTTGAACACGATTGGAAGAGATGATCTTCACAACCGTGAATGGGATTTCTCTGTTTAAGATGTGGTGCACACTGAAAAAGTTTGAGAGCCTGTGGAATAGTAGAACTCAGTACTGTAATGGTTGTCAGCAGGGACGGATTATTAAGTCTTATTATTTCTTTAAGTGACAACAATGTGCTTTACCCTGTACAAGATTCAAGGGAGCCCCAGGCTTAAAGAGCTTACTGTCTAAAAGACAGATGCAGAAAAGACAGGACACAGTGGGAAACCCAATAGTAGTAGTAACTTGGCATTTTAAGAAAGAACATTAACTCATTTCTTGTGGGCATCGCAAAATAAGTGAGTCTTTAAGAAGTATTTGAATATAGACAGGAAAGATGAGCTGGGGAACCAGAAAGGGGATTAACTATATAAAGGCTTGGGACCATCAACATATCTTGCTTTATAAGTACAAGCCACCAGTGGAAATGCTAGGTTCACAGCACTCCTAATTCTACTGAATCTGCTTATGATTTCTAGTGAAGGGAGAACTCCAGAATATATAAAAGATATATCAAAAATGTGTCTGAACATTTTACATGCCTCATCTCCTCCCAGACCAAACAGATCCTTCTCCAATTTCACAATCTCATACTTCCAGGCTTGGCCTTAAGTTTCTCTTCCCTGACCCTGCTCTTCCTGAACTCTAAATCTCCTTAGCTACTGTGTGTTTGAATTAGACCTTTTCCTCACTGGAATGCAATTTCTGTGGTTTAATTCTAAATGGAACAGTATGTTAGTTTAAACAGGGAGGCTGATCAATAGTTTAATCAATCATTTTGTTTCTAATCCTTTCTGCACTACCTGTTCCAGCTGTTAATACCTCTTTACTTTGGCCTGCTGCAGCTCCAGAGTCAAACTCAGGTCAAGCAGAGACAGATAGGCACGTGAGAAAAAAGAGACATCATGCTTGTCTGATGAATTTCTTTGCAGTTGCTGGATCAAAGTAAGCAGAATATGTAAATCCACGTACCTATCCTGACTGTTGGCCTCTGCCTCTGGAGCAGTTTACTTTTACAAAAAGAGCATCAAGTTATTTTCCATGGGAGGCTTTCAGAAGAGGAAGCAAGAATAGGGACTATATTAGGGGTGATTATGATAAGTAAATATGAATTCCCTTAAGGCCTCCACATTGGAAAACTGCATCTTGTAGCTCATTCCTTATTGTTGTGCTGCTACCTGCAAATACTAATTCTGGAGTTGGTCAGTTATTTGTTTCTGAAGCAGCCCTTACATTTGCAGAAATATTCCTAGATATTCACAGTTAATTTGTGTAAACAATTTGAACATAAAGGGTGTGTATATTCATTTCACTTCTTTGTAGTTTGTATTTCATGGCATGTAATTGGCCACCTAAAGTAACATGGCACTGTGTTTGTGTAATGCCAACAGACCCCGTTCATTGGCAAGCAGGATGGAACCTGGGGCCTCTGGAGCTTAGTGCATGAGCCTCTACCGCATGAGCTAAAAGCCAACTGGCGGTTAGCTAAGGCTGTAGAGCAGACTCATTTAACTCTCTCGCTAAGTGGTCTCTGTGTCACTAGATGGGACATAACACCACATTCAGAAGGTGTGTGGGTTACATTTGCTCTCTGATTGGATGACTGAAACTTCCTAAAGAACAATCACCAATAACTTGGCTGGGGTGCACAGGCACTTCAATAATACAAATAATAAATACTTGATATTCCTGTGTTGACCTCCTTAACACTTTTGGTCACAGTGTCATCCTGGGAGCTCGTGTTCAGCTGATTATTCACTACAACACCCACATCTTTTTCAGAGCTTGCTGCTTCCCAAAACAGATTGACCGAGAATTAGGAGAGTATAATTGCAGTAGATTGAAGCCCCCCTTATATACTGATTCAAATTGTGCTGAGCACTACTCAGGCACAAGTTGGCATCTAGGCCACTATTTTTAAAGTGATCAAAATGGACTTGGAAAAGAAATAGAAAAAAATGGAGCCAGATATGCTTTGAAGAGCTTGTAAAACAACTGGAAATGACATTGAACTCAGTGCTTTGAATTTCCCCCCCAGGGTCCCAAATTCTTCATTCACATGTATTTTGTGACGCAAATTATTACTCAAGGGAGAGATGCATTTGGCAAAGAAGAATCAGTAATGAGCTTGCACAATTATTCACCTGGAGATTTTTAACACAAACAAATATTTTTTTCAGAAATTTTAACAGAAATTCACCAGTTTAGTAAAGGATGAATATTTTTGTTGTTGCCTTCAGTAAACACAAGGCTACATCTTATTCAAGTGGAGTAAAACGGAAAAATAAAATTTGGCTTCAATGGAGTTATGCTGATTTACACCACTCAAGGATCTGACCCACAGTTTGGGGTTATTTGTGTGAGTCTATTGTTTGTCTGTATAATGAGAGCAGTAAAATTTCATTGTGAAAGGAACTGGGCATTGTTTACATTTGGTCTGTGAGGATAGAGAAAGCAAATTACCAGTTTTGTCTATTAAAAAAAAATCATCATTAATTTTGTAGAAATGGCCCCAAAGTTGATATTGCTGTTGGCGAACAGTAACAACCACATACTTTCTTTCACACTGTTCTTTTAGATGTTTTTCTGATTCCATTTGAATGGCTAGGAAATTGGATATAGCAACCAAAACTAGTAGTGAATGAATTACAAATGTGGATTCAACAGTTGCTTTAAGGGTAGAACTTAATATCTGCCTGCCAGAAATCCAGTGAAAGAGTCAGCATTAATTCCTGCAGCATAATTTGAAAGACCTAAAAAGCCTCTCCCAAACACTACCTTCTTAAGCACTGGACAATATGTAATTAACTTAACCTTATAATGTAAGCACTACTTCAATGCTTACTTTCACTCTTAGAGATGGATGTCTCCTAATTCTAATTTAGTTGGAATATCTCATTCAACCTGCAAATGCATGTCTGTGGCACTATTTCTGAATGCTGATGGTAACTGAAGATTCATAAAATATAGATATGGTGAAAAAAATGCAAAAATAACCCTATCACCTAGCATTTCCTCACTGCTTAGTGTTTTAAAACCACTTATCAATACTCTACATATGACCAGACTGCATATACTTTTTTTTCTTTAACTGTCTGTTTATTAATACAACTTGTCTGTAACACTGAACATTCACCATGGTTGTGACACCTCACCCCACATTCTTCATAGAGATATTATTATTATTATTTGATTATCGCACAACTATGGAAGGGCCTCTTCATGTTAATAAGCCATTAGGAGAAAACAATAGGCCTTAAAAGAAGCTTATCTCCAGGGAGGGTGGGGGCTTTCTGAGGATGCTAGGAACAGCTTCTGACTCATGGCTGATGTGACACTACAAGGACATGTGACCAGGTCACCTGGTGCTGGACCTCACCTTGGGTACCAGTGTTTTTTCCACTGGCTAGCATGGTATCCAAGCTTTGAAACAAAGGTTTCCTACCATATGCAAAAGCTGTATAAGGCAAGGGAGTGACATCATCGTGGTTCTTCTTCACTGATTCCCCACCCAAGAAGACACCTGGAAATACCTGAGGAACAAAGATTGAACTGGGGGAAGGTGCTGGACCCAGACTAAAGGGATTTTAAGCCTGTGGATGAAACACCTGGGGATTTTAAGCTGTAAATTAGTGCAACTTGCCCTTTAGAAACTGCAACCTGCTTATATCATCTCTTAAGGTGAGAATTGATCTGAATTTGATCTGTTCGCTGTCCCTTATCGCTTAAAATCTATATTTTGTAGTTAATAAACTTGTTTTTGCTTTGTTCAATACCAATGTGTGTGGGATTCATAACTTGGGGCAGAAACCTGTTGTATATTCCTCTCCACATTAAGGGAGGGGGCAAATTTCATGAGCTTATGCTGTACAATTCTCTGTGCAGTGCAAAATGGTATAATTTTGGATTTATACCCCAGAGGGAGGCGTGTATCCAAGTAGCTGGAAAGTGCCTTAGCTGAAGCCTTCCCATGCAGAGTTGATCACAGCGTCTGTATGTAACTGCAGCTGGGTATGTCCCTAGCAGTATGAGTGCTGGTAAAAGTGAAGGCTGGAGCCTGGAGAGAGCTTGGCAGCTGGTCACAGCAGTACAGTGTTAAGGGACCCCAGGCTGGTGGGTCAGGGGGGCTTAGTGGTACTCCAGTTCCAAGTGGCACCCCAGAGGGAACCCATCACAATAGTAATATTATCATAATTCACAAAGTGAAGATGAAAGACCGAACTGAAACAGAGGAATGGGTAAAAGATATGCTGTTATGAAATGTTGCATAGAATTTAACACAGGCATGACAGGAACATTGCCTCATATCATAAGGATATAATTCTGCAGTCTATGGAATTAAAAATGATTATGAGCAGGAGTAAGAGGAGTTTTTGAAACAGAGAAGGAACTCAAGTTAAACCAACACTTCCTGGAGAATACATGAATGGGGAGAAGAAGAGACATGAGGTGAAATCCTGACTCCATTAATGACAAATGTTGCTATTGATTTCAGTGTGGCAAGGATTTCATCCATTGTCATAGGGAGAGGGTCATAGAGTTTAAGGGCAGAAGGGATTACCAGATTGTCTAGTCTGACTTGGCGTACAGGCCAAAAACACCACCTAGCACATCAACACTAAGCTCCACATTAGACTTAAGTATTACAGCCCTTGGGAGACTAGACTATTATGTTCCACAGGCAGAGAACTGGTGGGACTATGGTGCACCAGTGCCAAGGCTTCAGAACAGCAGGGAAATGATTGAGAGAGATATACACAGATAATCTTGGCAAGTCACTTGGATGCACCCATTGTAGAGGAAGATTTTAAAAAAGCCCAAGGTCCCTGCCAATCGGACTTGGGGGGAGGGGCGGAATTCCTTCTCTATGCCACATATGGTGATCAGTTAGGCCCTTAGCATGTGAGCAAGAACCAGCAGCCAACCACCTGAGCGAGAGAAAGTTCAGTGCCACTTCAGAGCCCTGGCCTTCCCAACCCAATGTCCCATCTCCAGCTGTGACCACATATGCTTCACACAAAGGAGATCAAAAGCAAGCAAATGAAGAAACCCAAGAATACATTGGGGGGAGAGGGGAATCCCTTCACAAACCCTTCATATGACAGGCCGAAACCCTGTAGCATGAGCTTTTAGGTGCATAAGACATACAAAGGAAGTGTACCTCAGTGCTGCTGAAATATTAAAATTGAAAATCAGACCTGAATGAACTCCCTCAACTCTGGGAAAAATTGGACCTGGATACATACTTCGTGGCTTCCAATTATCTCTGCTAGAAGCATTTGTTTGTTTTTTCACACATGGATAATTATTTATTTTCAGTGCATTCAATCCACTTCATTTCCTATGATACTCATCTCCATTGGATAGGAACATCCTGAAAAGACTGATGTATTAAGCCTCACAACAGCCCTGTTGGGTGGGAGATTATTAGCCTCATGTTCACAAAGAGATGAAATAATCTGAGTAAGATCACACAGGTAGTGTGTGTGGCAGAGTCAGATATAGACCCCAGATCTCCTGACTTCCTGGTCTTATGTCAAAACCAGAAGACCATCCCTCCATCTTATTAGGATAGGTTTATGTCAGAGATTAAAGGTTATCTTTGATACATTTTAGCTTCTAGTACCATATGTGGAAAATCACTTACATGCATAAAAAGGGAACAATGCAAAAACATGTCTATATTTTCTAGAGGTAAAGATCAAGACGTATAATAAAAAGGAATGTGACTCATGCTAATTGTCTTGACTGACTGTTGTGATACTGGTAGGGTGACCAGATGTTCTGATTTTATAGGGATATTCAGGATTTTGTCTTATATAGGTGCCTATTACTTCTCCCCAATTCCGATTTTTCACACGTGCTATCTGGGTCACTCCAGATACTGGCTATGACAACAAACTCCTATTTGTCCTTAAATACTGTTGACCAAAGACAGCCTGGTTGCTTGACTTTCTGTTCAGCAAACAACATTGGGACAGATCCTCAGCAAGTGGAGCTACAGAAATACACCAGCTGAGCATCTGGCCAAATATTCACTTCAGGTGAAATCCTATCCTGATCCCATTGATTTTAACAGGTCATCATTTCAGCCTCATTTTTAGGTTTGACCACAACTACAGGTCAGACATATGTAGTTTGGACAGAAGATCTTTTCACAGGAATAGGATCAATATTAAAACAGCAGCATTACTCAATAAAGAGGAAGGCGGGAGTCTGAAATGGATAAATAAGAAGCATCTGGAGTAGAGCTGGTTGGGAATTTTTTTTTGATAAAACTTGTTTTCCATCAGAAAATGCCAGTTTGTCAAAACTGAAACTTTTTATGAAAATCATTTTCATTAGGAGGTTTTCTCGGGTACAGGATGGAGAGAGAAAGAGCAAGTTATCCAAGAATATCTAATAACCTGGTGGTTAGGCCACTCACCTTGGATGTCGGGGACCCAGGCTCAAATACCTACTCCCAATCAGGCTATTCTGAGTAGGGACTTTCTCATAAAAAATTTCAAAAGATCAAATTTTCATTCTGATGTGGAATGAAATCAAACGTCTACACCTCAACATTTTTCACGAATCAGAATTCTTGTTTTCTGGCCAACCCTAAGCTGGAGTAGGAATACCTTTTAATTCTGAGAACAAAGCAAGCTCCAAAGAATGTACCGAATAATGATTTTAAACAATTTTGACCTTGAGAGCATGTGTACACTTATGCTATATAGTGCATTTCTTTGCTTTGAGGTTGTTGGTGTATTAACTGTGATGGGAGTTATAAGAGGGAAAGCTTAATGAATTATCTGTTCTAAAAACATCCCAGAGAGGGAGAGAGAGAGAAACAAAGATAAGAGACCCAGTTCTACTGTAGTTTATCTAGCCCACCCTAACCCCATGCTGTTTCCTGTTCCACTTCTGGGTTATGCTTCTCATTATGTTCTTTGCTAACTTATTAAACTCTTGTGAATAATATTAATGTTAAACATGAAGGATTTGCTCCGGTGCTTTCATAAGAGATGAATAAGGATATATGTTATGTGAAGCTGCATTCAGTATTTGTTTTTGAATAGTACAGCCAATTATCCTTGTGGAACTATGTGCCACTGCTCATTATATAAGACTAGACTATCTCAGTGTGGAGAGAGTCTTTAACATTACACCTCACTTTTGCATACAGTTTGGGTATAGCTGATTCTTGACTTAAATACTTTGTAAATAATACTTTGCATCCAAAGATGCCAAAACACTTAACAGATACTAATTCTGAGTTGGAATATGACTGTGAGGTATGAAAATATTATACTACCAATTTCACAGAAAGTGAAATTGAGCTATAGAAAGGATAAGACATACATTTTCATAAGCATCCTGTAATATTGGATTTCTTAGTTTTTGGGTGTCCAATATGAGGCACCTTGGGCCTGATCTGCAGAGTTGCTGAGCCTCGTGTGACTGCCAATGAAGTACATTGGAGTTGTAGCTACTCACAAGTCTCACAATCAGTCCTAGTGGAGATATACAAAGAGGAGTTGATGTAGTCAGATCAGCAGATTAAGAAGATTGTTTTAGCAGCCACAGTTTGGATGGATTAGAGGGATTTAGAAGCAATCAAGCATTATGTGCATCAGGGAGGTCAGAGAGAAAGGTGGTTGTCGTTATCAAGATTGGAGATGATCAAAGTGTGCAAGACTGTTATCGATCAGGATAGAATAGAAGGTTTGGGTCTTCAAAATGTTGGGGAAGAAAACCCAACAGAATTTGGCCATTGTCTGGATGTAAACTGCCAGTGTGAGGGAGGACTTGACCAAGACCTACATGATACTCTTGTTTTTCCTCTAATCTGGATCTTCAGTAGTTAATACATATGACAATGTAACAAATGACACATTTGTTTATGTAGGCCACACAGTCAAAAATGCTAAATTGCAAAAGAAGGCACTTTACATAACACACATAAAACTAATCCTGAGCTCTGTGAATAAATGCTTTGCATGTTCCCTAAGTCAGCAACTGCATTCTTCAATCTATAGAAAAGTAAGAAAAGGAATTCTGAAATTTCCAGTGACAAGCGAGAAATTATTTGGATTCTGACACAAGACAACATTTTCAAAGATAGAAAGAAAGCATCTGCCTTTGTGAGTCAGGATCTCAGTGAACCATCTGATGTAAGGTACTATTAATGATAACTATAGTACAGTATATAGACTATAATGTCTTCATTCTGCTAGCTGACTGCATTGTTTCAATTACTAGAGCAAAATGCATAAAACAAGTTCTTCAGCATCCAATAAAATCTCTGCCAATTGATTAACCACAAAAACATATGAGTACAATTAATTTTGGGCGCACAATTGTAAATGAAAAAAAAAATGTGACCAGGCTAACATCTTCAGTTTCAAATGTTAACTAATAAAAAAAGGGCTACATTTTCTGCTGATGTAAATTGGTGCAGCAACACTGACATCAACCCTCCGTATTTAAGAAAACAAAAGCAGCCAGTCTTTAGGACTCAGCTTTCTTGTGTAAAGATCAACTTAAGCATGAAGTTGTGACGAGTTTGTTGTCGGTTATCACTGTTGCATATGTTGGTTTTAGGGTATGCAGGGGTTTCTATACATGATAGGAGAACATCCAATGGGCAACAAAAGTATGTTGGAAAAAATTCCTGAGAGCCAAGCAATAACTGAGGTTTATTGCTCTAGTATCACATTCTAGGGTGTGTTAGTCCAAGTTTTCAACCTCTTCTTCCTTCCTCTCTGATTATTCTGATAAGGAAAATCCTTAAAAGTGGAAATAGGCTGAAGTGATTTTCAGATTGGGTTTGAAGTTCAGATATGAAACCAAATCAGACTGAATATGGGATCAAATTCAGTTGTACTGAAATCTCATGAACTTTGCTCGTGAGATTTCAGTGCTCACTGCTGTTTGGGTTATTTCTGTAATTTTTAATGATGAAATTCTATCACAAGTGCTGTTCTCATAATATCTTGTCTACATCAAACAGGAACTAGAAATTAGATTCTCCGGGATTTGGATTGATCTAGAACCAAAACACTCAGGGGTAGGGGTTGGATTTGGGGATTTGGAGCCAAGCAGTTTTCTGTTGCTCTAGTTACAACTAAGTACAACCATGATTTAATCCTTCACAAAAGTATGTAGCAGGCAATACGGTAGATCAGAAAGACACAAATAAGAATGTGGACTATATAGCACAATTTGTTAAGGCTTTCCTTGCATTAGTGCAGTGTTTCCTAAACTTGGGACGCCGCTTGTGTAGGGACAGCCCCTGGCAGGCTGGGCCAGTTTGTTTGCCTGCTGCATCCGCAGGTTCGGCCAATTGCGGCTCCCACTGGCCGCGGTTCGCTGTGCTAGGCCAATGGGGGCTGCAGGCAGAAGGACGTACTGGCCGCCACTTCCCGCTGCCCGCATTGGCCTGGAGCAGTGATCCGCGGCCAGTGGGAGCCACTGTTGGTTGGACCTGTGAACACAGCAGGTACACAGATCGGCCCGGCCCACCAGGGGCTTTCCCTACACAAGTGACGTCCCAAATTTGGGAAACACTGCATTAGTGAATGCATCCTAACACACATTTGTCAGGTAGCTAAATCCTCTTAACCTTCTTTCACTTGAAATCAGTGTGTGACTCATGTAAGAAACATCTCACCAATGAGAATAAGGGGTTTACAATCAGGTCCTTACCATGCAAGGACATATCATTTGAGTTGTTTTTCTACCATTCAAAATACATTACCAACTTTGTGAGTGGGATGTAAGTTTTGAAAAGTAACAGAATCTAATTTCAGATGGACTCCATGGTATTGCAGTTACCATTGTTGTGATTTGTTAAGGGTTTAGGATTCCTGTGTTTTCTCTGAGCATTTATATGGCCCATTGTTGATGTAGCCCAGTTATTCTGAATTATGATGGTCTTTATCCAACATGACAGCTGTAGTACTTTTGAGACTGTATTGGTATTTTCATCATCTGGTCTTTCAGCTGTACACTTTGAAGTGTAATATTTTATTTGATGTTTTCTTTGGCCTAGTCTTTCTCTAGGTTCTTATGGATCAATCACTGTAGTATCTGAGCATCTCCCACAAGTAGAAATGACAGCAATGATCTCTCTCTTTCTCTCTCCTGTTGAAAAGATGCAGGCTTGGGCTTTTTTAAATAAAGTATAGAAGCTTGGGTAATATTGTGAGAGCTGGATACTGTATTTACAATGGGCACACTTAAGAAATTAATTCCTGTGTTAGAGATGTTCCCTATTTCAGCAATAGTCTATATACTTAAATGTGGAATACCACTGGAACAATAAGATCTCTGCAACTGAAATAAATATTTTAAATGTACCTACTGTAGCTTTGAGCGGGGTAAGGTTCATGCTGGAAGAATTTCATCCATTTGGGATGCTCTGATATGATGCCTGGGGACATTGTGGAAATTCTATCCTTCACTAATAATATTTTGCACTTCTATAGAGCCTTTCATCTGAGGATCTCAAAGCATCGTATAAAAACTCATTTATTTTATATAGGTAAGGATTATATGTATGTTATAGACAGGGAAATTGACACAGAGAGAAATTAAGTGGGAGAAGACCTCTAAGCAAGACAATAGCAGAGTCAAAGATATAACTCAATAGTCCCGACTCCTGCGGTATTGAAACAAAATAAAAATTTGACACAAGAGAATTAAGAAGCCCAGGCAGTGACAGAGTGCTAAAAGATGATAGATCGATTCTTTCTGGGAGCTGTGGGTATCTCAAAAATTCTCTTATTTTGAATGTTATAAATTAATTGTTGTCCAACTAAATTGTAAATCCTGTTTGCTTATTTTTAATGTAATGTCTAAAGCAGTGAAGTAACTGGATTAATTTGACAACTTGCGGCATTGTCTAATTGCTAATTATTTTCTTGAAAATCATAGATCTGATAAAAATCTCTAATCCTCTTTTGAAGTTACTAGATCTGCAGCTATATGCTAATCACTCAATTTTCTTTCATTTTTTCTTTATATTCATTTGTTATTTTTATTTAGTTTCTGAATCTGCCTTTTATCAGAAAATTGATGCAATAATAGACTTCATCTTTGCATTCTTAATGTCTATTGGAGGAACACAATGGGTTCTATTGAATTCTGAATCATTAGCCGATAACAACACATCTCTGAATGTTGTAAGAAAATTAGACTTTCTTTGCTATTTTTGAACGGAAGAGCAGCAGGAGATAACCATATGCGGTCAGTCCAGGTAAGCAACATCTCTTGTAAAATTACATCTTTACCCCAGACATCCATTAATTGATGCCAACACACCTCAACTGCAGAAGGCTGGTACTTTGTAAAGCAGTCAGATTTACAGGCAACAACTTGATTAATAACTAATAATTAATAAAGCATAAAATAATTAAAACTGCATGCTGTGGAGAATTTCTAGCTGTAGTTTGAAATATGCAAGCAAGCACCTTTCCTTACTGCAGCCCCTTT
This sequence comes from Chelonoidis abingdonii, assembly GCF_003597395.2. Lineage (NCBI taxonomy): Eukaryota > Metazoa > Chordata > Testudines > Testudinidae > Chelonoidis > Chelonoidis abingdonii. Next base: position 71,982,521 of record NC_133772.1, read on the forward strand.
CTGCCAACACACCGGTCTGCATATGCACTGATGAACTCAACATGTCTTTACCATTCCAGCATCAGGATGGATAATCTCCACTTCATAGCATTTTGAGCACAGAGTGCATCTTGCTAGAAGCCAGGATAATTTTGCTGCAGCACAATGGATATTGGAAGACATCTCGACTCAGCTCCTTCCTCGTTCCTATTCCTCTGACCTTTATCTCATTCAAAACTCAATAATGAATTACTTAAGTGCCAATAGCCTTTAATACCTATTAATGAAGCAGCTCTAGTTAAAAGGACCCTGGCTTGTTCAGTCTCCAAAATCCACACAATCTGCCCTTCTAGCAAATGTTTCTGAACTATTTTTATGTGCCTGAAAACTGCTGTGAATCACAGACTGCTAAGGGCACTTAACTGTCAAACTCCCATGTACAGAGACAAGGTGGGTGAGGTAATAGCTTTTGTTGGACCAACTTCTGTTGATGAGAGCTCCCTCACCAACAGAAGCTGATCCAATAAAAGATATTACTTCATTCATCTTGTATCTGTAATATCATGGGACCAATACAGCTACAACACTGCACGCAAACTCCCTTGTAGCCTGGAATTGACACTGTCCACTCTTTTCCGCTCCATGAGTTTGGTATGTAAGTACAATGGGTCAAATGCTCCTCAGAGGTAATTCACTGTGCACTGGTGCCATCCCATGGATTTCAATGCAGTAACAACTTGGTGTAAAATAGAGGAAAATTCACTAACTTATACCAAAATATTAATATCCATATAATCCCTCTCCTTGTACTAAACTATATATGTGTCTTAATGTGCTTTTGTAAAGACTTCCATCTGAGGATCTTAAATAACATTACAAACAAAAAGGTATGATTCTGTTGTCACACTGGTTTGACACTAGTACAACTCCATTGACTTCAATTGAGTCACTTCTGGTTTACACCAGTTTGAGATGAATTCAGGTTTGTTTATTTATATGTTTATATGGTATTGATTCCATAGTATCTTTGTGCCTCACAAACATTAATAGGGAACTGAGGCACGGAAAGATGAAATCAGACGATAGAACACAGGTCTCTTAGGTCACATTGCAGAGTTAACCTCTACACCACACTTTTGTGTGAACTTTTCAAGTTAAACAAAGTAAAAGAGCCCTCATTATTTCATGCACCAAGCTCAATTGTAATAACTGCCAATTCATTGGTTTTTTACACCACTACAGAGCTGGAAGGAAACAAAACGTGATTACTAGTCAGATGATGTCCTTCAATCAAAACTGATGCTAGCAACTGATATCCACTTTTATACTTGATTACCAGAATCTAAGACTCTTGGCTTGTACACTGTGAGCCTCTGAAACAGATGCTAAAATCCCCTTCCTTCTGTGTATGCTGTATCCTTATGACGATATTCCATTGTATTGCTCTGGGAACACTTTCCATACCTCGAGGTCTCTCTTATGTTTTCCTCGCAGTCACAGAAAAATAAAAAGATGCAATATTGCAGCTCCTGCCAGCTGTTTCCATCTGCCTCAAGAAATAACCTTGCAGGCAGAATCCAAAAACCGAATGACAACAGCCTCAGCTGGCAGAAGGTGACCTATTTAAGTGCCACTTCATCCTGAAATAACTTCAAAAGATTCTCCCATATCAGGCATTCTTTACCCACCCACTTATCAAAACTCTGCTCTTCATGACTCTGAACAAAGATAGAAGGCTAATAGACTGCTAACCCACTGCTACCCAAACTCTTAAGAGCACTGTTCTGATCTCATGTACATCATGAGAGAAAAGAATCAGTCTGTGAGCCACTAACTGAGACCCACACACAATGGGTTCGTAGAGTTGTAGAGTTTAAGGACACAAGGGACCAACTGAGATCTCTAGTCTGACCTTGTGTATATCACAGGCCATAGGATTTTATCCAGTGACTTCTACATCATGCCTAAACACTTGTGGTTGAACTTGCCAGGTCTTTTAGAAAGACTACCTTTCTTTCACCTTTCTTCTCCTGAAACAAAAATGTGAGGTGAGAAATGTGAAGTGTGTGTATTTGGCATGTGGGTGGGAGTAATAGAGTACACAAATCCCACTACAGTGTCCATTGAAAATAGAATTATATTCATTAATAAGTGATACTTGTGCTGCAGGCTTCATGGAGTAGGTTAATGTCAAAAGGTTAGATGCCAGATTCTGATTTTACAGAAACTTCATATTGCTATAACTTCACTGGCTTGAATAAATGAAGTTACTCCCAATTTACACTAGTGTGGATGGATTTACCCATAAATTCCAATGAGATTTGTGCTCAAATCACCAGACACTTTTAGAAAATACTACCTTAATAGTCTATTTGATTTCATACAGGAATTACCTCACCATCTCTGTTATCAGCGAGTTATGGGATCTCATTACCTGTGGAATAATATATACTAGGTTAGAGTCCTCAAAATCTCTTATCCTAATTTTAAATGAAATTTAGTAAACAACAAACTCTTTAATTCATCAAGAAAATGTTGCATGTACAATATTTTATATGATACTCAAGAAATATCATATACAAGATATGCAGTTTACTTTACTGCTGCCTTTAGGTATTATCAAGAGCTAAATAACATTAGAATAATATTTTAATGGAGATGCTAAATTCTTCCAGTTGCACCAAAGTAAATCCATAGTAAGTGCCATTGATTTTAATGAGTACAGGATTTCAAGGGCAACAAGGTCTAGTAGTGGATTGGGTGCTGGCTTAGGGGTCAGGTGACTTGCATTCTATTACTGAGTCAGTCACTGATCTGCTGTGTGACCCTGGGCAAATCACTTCACCCCTCTGTGCCTCGGTTTCCCCTCTAACCCTTTGTTTGTCTCATTTATTTAGACTGTAAATTCTTTGTGGCAGTATTTGTTTTTTACAGTGTCTAGCATAATGGGTCCTTGATCTCATCTGGGACCCCTAACTCTACCATAATACAAATAATAATGCTAAGTCATAAGTCTCTAAATGGTTCACATCTCTTCAGAACATTTATATGCATTCCTTCCACTTGTGTGAACGGGGATTTATATGTAAGTCCTTTCTTCATTAAAAGGAAGACAGATTCTCCCTCCCTAACTTAGGAAAAAAATACCAGTGTGCAAAAGAAGATAACCACTGGCAGTAGTATAGAAATTGCCTTGTCATTACGAAGGTCACATTTACCTGCCTTGACACTTTTAGGGTGGCAAGTAGCAGAACTTGGAATATCAACAAAACCTCTGAGAAATAAGGGACACTATTCATACATACAGTGGTGAAGAAGTATGTTCCAAGGCTGGCATTAGTCAGAGTCACTTGCAATGAACAACTTCTGTCTGATCATTTAGAATCTCACAAATCTAGACAGTATAATTAGACTCCCTGCTAACGCAGGTAGAATTCTCCATTATCTTCCAGTCTTAATTCTGGGATCTGTCAAAAAAGAATACTGCCAGAGAATTTGCAATTTAAAAGTTCTTATTCTTAAAGGGGAAATTTATTTGAAAAAAAAAGTTATCTATATTGTTTGACACGGTTCCGCATGAGGAACTGTTAGTTCAATTGGAAAAGATGGGGATGAATATGAAAGTTGTAAGGTGGATAAGGAACTGGTTAAAGGGGAGACTCCAGCGGGTCGTACTGAAGGGTTGAACTCGTCAGGCAGTGGAGCAAGGGGTGGATAGTGGGAGTCCCTCAATTGAATACGTGTTTGCGGGACCGATCCCAATTAATTGACTTTTTGATTAATTAAACAATAATGAGCGCAAAAGAAGGAGATGTGCTCTCATATCAAGTCTTGCGTGACCCACTAAGGTGGGGGGTTTGCTACCCGGAGAAGGCGCTAATATTCAGGAAGATTGCACTTCGTAAACTGGAGGTGATAGTCAATGGTGACCTGTCTACTAGTGCAAAGTGAGGTCCCTGCATTGGTGGAATAAATATAGAATTTAGATATCGTTGGGACGCATTAGTGGAAGCGACGGAGGAGGAGAAGGACTTGGTGGTTTGTGTTTAGAGGATGATATGAGTTTCCCAATGTGATTGTGTTAAAAGCAAATGTGTTTTAGGATGGTTCAGGCGGAGGTTCTCTCCCCAAGAGGATTAAGAAGGTTTGTTTTAGTGCATTTTATTACCCAGGCGACTAGGTTGGATCCATGGATATTTGTGTGCAGTGGTGTATTGTATTAAGAAGATGGGATTTAAAACTGAACAGGCCTAGAGACAATTAAACAGTTCGTGGGACTCATATCGATGGTGAAAGGGATAATTTGTTCAGATTGGGATCTGGGAAAATAAAGGAGCCTTGAGCTAAACTTGTAATACATTGTGGGGGAGGGAGAAAAGCTTATTCCTCCACAATCAGCGCTTGTGATAGGAAGAAGAGAAAATCTGAGGAGGGGTTAGAGGGGGCAGCTCCCTGTGTGTGGATTCGGATTCTGATGTGTGATAGGTAGATACCACCAGAATTGAATCTCTTTTCCCGCACTCTCAAGAAGACATAAGGATGTCGCTGGGGAAGGGTTCTCCCCCGTGATGTGGGAAGATGGAGGAATTTCAAGCATGACATCGGGAGGGAGGGCTACTAGGATGAATCGAGGATGGAATTGCCCCTTATGAAGGAGACTAGTTGGCTTCAGTTTTAGCCTGGCCAACAGAAGTACCGGGGATTATTGTTATGCTCCTATAATAATACGAGGGATAACGGTTAGGGGGGAAGGAAATTTTAAGTTAGTACCTAATGTAGGCGAGACGTAGGTACAAAACTGGATATAGAGTTTAGATCTGAATTAGATGAGGTTTCTAAGCCATTAGGGAGTGAAGTTGTGTAAGCTTCGAGGGAAGTAGTGGGGCAAAAAGATTTATCTGCTTTAAGACTTAAGCTTGATAGGATATATGGAGGATGTTATAGATGGGGATGTTTAATATGGATAGTATTGGGAATTCTTGGATTATGGCAGATAAGTTTGCTCAAAGGTTGTGAGTGGGATGGTTGGATGGGAGGGAATGAGTTCACTAGCTAAGAATTTTTGGCTTAGGGTGCTGGGCTGCTGGTGAGTCTTGGCCACATGCTCAGGGTTTAGCTGACGCATATTGGGGTCGGGAAGAATTCCTCCAGGGGATTGGAGAGGGCTGGAGGTTTTTCGCCTTCCTCCTGCAGGGGACCATGGTCGCTTTGCTGGTGATTCTCTGCAGCCTTGAGGTCTTTCATCACAACTTTCGGATTGGTTCAATAAATCAGTTCGGGTTAGGGGTTGTTATAATGTGTAATGGGTAGGGTTTTGTGGCCTGCCTTGTGCAGGAGGTCAGACTAGATGATCATATTGGTCCCTTCTGACCTATGAGTCTATGAGTCTATGAGTCTATGAGTTAAAAATGAAATTAAATGCCACTTAAAAGAAGATTGAAATAAGGAAAATGTAATAAGCAAACTTGTACTATATTTTTATCATTAATAGCACTTAATCTATGTTTTGGAATACTCTAAAAAACATTATAATGAAGGTTTAGCTGGCTTTTCCATGAATTAAGTTAAATTAAATTAGGCTTGAGCTTGTTATTCACATCAGCCAAATGTGAATTATTTTAATTAGAATTTTTCTAAAGTGTTTAAATCCACTATCTTAAAAAGAAAATATCATATGGACATATATTTAGATGCTTTTAATGTTAAAGTTCAATTGTAGATAACATGGCTTAACTTTGAAAAAATAAACTGAGCTCAATAAGTTTAATATATTGGGTTTGTAACATAAAAGATATTTAAAATCGTAGAGATATTTAGGCCCTAAGCCAACACAACACTTAAACATATGTGTAACCATAAGCACCTGAATAGTCCAGTGAAGTAAGTGGGACAACTTACATGTTTAAAGTGAAGTATATGCATTTGTTAGAAAATCATTCTTGGATCAGTCCTGATGTCTGTAATTCAGTGTTTGCTACTCAGAAGTATTTGCTGAAAAGGTATCAACCCATAAATATTGTTATCCCTATGTAAACAGAGGTTGGGTGATAATCTGGCCCCACTGAAATCAATGGGAGCTTTGTTACTGACACAAGGATTTCACCTTTTGTGTCTTGCCACGGTCACACAGAGAGATAGCATAACACAGGTAGATAGTGCAGAGCTGGAAATAGAATGAGAGAATCTTGATTCCCAGTCCTCTGCCCAAGCCAGTGTCTCATTATAGGTACTGAAGTAAAAACAAAATAATCAAGGATAGTACTTCATTTTGAAAACAATCTTCTGATATACCGCACTGTGTGCAATTGTAGAGATATTCCCAGGCTGCATCCCTAAACTAAGCTTTGTTGTTCTCCTACTAGTCAAATCATTTGGAGTAACTGTAGCAATACAATAACTGGTATCATTTAAAGTTAAATATGGAAATACTTTGGCTGAGTTTTTTTCTCCTGCAGTCTTTCATAAAACAGAACCACTGAAGTGTCTTTGGATTGCGCCACCTGAGGAGGACCCTGAGGAGATATTCTTCAGTTTGTAACAGGAATGAGTTACATATGTTTACCGCACTGTTTCTCATTCTTGCTGTGATTGTTGCCAAGGAATGGATTAATGTTGTGCGATTTTCACTACAGCAATGTTGCTGTAATTCACAATATGTGAAATATATTACCTTTCAGCTCAAGGGAAAGAAGCATTAGGTTAAAAGAAATTAAATAAATACAAAATTTTCTAGTGTCTATGAGCCTGATTCTTCATCACCTTGCACTTTATGTCATCATTTAGACCAGTACACAGGGAAAAGAGCTACCATTCTGATAAGATAGCTTGTGTTTTATACAATGTTAACACTTAACAGTGATTTTACACTAATTTTGCACAAGTGTAAGTGATAACATAAAATTTGGAGCAGTGCAAAATCAGGTGCAAAGACTGCTTCTCTTCCCTATTACTCCATTTTTACACCAGTATTATTGAAATAAGTGGAGTTGCACTAGCATAAAGCTAGTTTAATATTGGAGACTAAGACTTTAAAATTTGAATTCTTCTGGTGTCTGCTTTCAGTTGATTATTTGCCTCATCTATACTTTTCTTTCTTTCTCTCGGTATGTATATATAAAATCCACTATAGCTTTCAAAACAAAGAACTTAATCAATGTATCACCAATTCATTTTATATCTTGTTTTTTGAGACACAAATAACAAGCAATGGGAAACAACAGAGTGGCAACCCATTCTTTCTGCAAATTTCAAATCCAGACCATTTTGTATAAAGCAGCAGCAGGGGATGGATCAACTTGATCCTGCATCCCAGACTTAGGTGAATCATTGAGCTAAGTAAAGTAGTACAGGATTAGACCTAAGTTCAAATAAAATGAGAACCATCTTAAACTTTTGCCCTAAACACAAACTGAATTGAAAATTTTTTGCAGTTTGAAAAAAATGAACATTTTAAATTTTGTTTTTCTCCAAATCGCCCTGTCTTGGATAAAGGTTGGGATCATAAGCAGAAGAGCAAAAATACTGCAAAAAGACTGTTCTCATGAGACTCCCAGTTCAATTGTGCAGCCCCAAGTCATTTGGATAGTTCAGATAAGCATCAGAATGTTTGGATTCCTGTCCCAACAGAATAGTGTCTGTATTATTAGCATTTAGGTTGCCTAGTCATCCAGTGTCAAGTCCTACAAACATGGAACACAAATGCTAAACGTCCATAGGCTAAATGGGAGGAGATAATGCCCATTTTACCCAATGCTAGTGCACAGGGTGACTGGTGACTAAGTTTATACCTACATAGCGAAGATCATCCCACCCTTCAGAGCCCTAGAGCCCAGGCTCCAGCTTGGAAGTCTACACAGCAATGAAATGTCCTCACAGCCTGTGCACCTGTGTCATAAACAGATAGCTAAGGGTTAATGTTTCTTTTACCTGTAGAGGATTAACAAAGGGAAACAAACACCTGACCAGAGGATGAATCAGGAAACCGGATTTTTCAAAGCTCAGGGGAGGGAATTTTTTGGATCTTTGTCTTTGTCTGGCTCTCAGCTATGAGAGGGGAT
>NC_133772.1:71992391-71994007 GCF_003597395.2 Chelonoidis abingdonii
GAAAACAGCCCTCCACCCTGTTCCCAAAATAAAGTGGGTCTGCTCAGCCTCTCCTTCCCCACCTACCCCACCTCTAGCCCCTGCCTCCATGTACCCCTTCTCCCCAGTTCTGAGGGGGCTGGGCTAGTGTTGGAGCTGGGGCTGGGTTACACCATCTTACAGTTTGAGTTTTTATACCAAACCCAAATCTTACATTTGTGAAACCCTTCTGTCCATCTGAGTTGTCAGCAACAAGGGCCGGGTTCAGTATCCAGGGGTTCCGTTTCAATAACACAATGCAAAACCAGCTTGAGCCCCCACCCAGTGACCTGGGACATTTGCATAGTACCCCCCGGGCGCCTTTAGGAGGCAATACTTTCCCTCTCACAAACATGGAGTCTGAGTGTAGCAAAAGCCTTTCAATAAAGGAGGCAAACAATGCGGCATTATGTTGGGGAAACACCACAAACAGGATTCATAACATAGACGATGAGTAAAGCCCCCTGCCAGTAAGTTTGGCAGTGTCCTTTTCCTCTCAGGGTCTTAAGTCCAGCAACATTAAAAAAATCACCCAAAGTCCCAAAAGTCCAACACCCCAAAAGTCTCTTGAGTCCAGCAACCCCAAAATCACCCCAAAGTCCAACAACCCAAAATCTCTGTCCCTGGTCAGTGCAGAGCCAAAGTTCAAAGCTTATCTGCAGAGTTTTACCTCCCAGGCTGGGTGGAAATACCCCCCTCCCTGCAGGGGTATTAAGGGGCACCTTACGTGGTCCAAGGCCAACTGCCCCACCTCTCCATGGGTTTCTGCTGCAGCCTTCCCGTGAGCCACTCCTCCAGCCACTCTGCTACACTAGGCTTCCTGTGAGCCACTCCTGCTGTCCCACCAACTGCTTCACTCTACCAAGTGCTCAGCCATATATCTTCAGCCTCCCCTCTCCCACTACTTAACACAGCACTCAATGATTTCAGCTCTTTAGTGAATTCAGCTTGCAGTAGGGTGAGCCCCAGTGCTAGTGCACCATTGGCCCAAGGTGAATTCAGCTCAGCAGTCTGTAACTACACTCCTAATAGAATCAAGATTAGCTCTGATATTCCACAGTGAAGAGAGCTATAGGTAAGGAAATGCAATAGGCATTTCAGGCCTTCAGAAGGTTCCCAAGCCATCCCAAATACCTATCCCCAGCCTTTCTCTCTGTTCACTGGGTTCTGGAACCCATGTCCCTTGTCTAGTGAGTGCTACTTAGTTGATGGCGAGTCCCTTCTTCATAAAATGCTAAGTACAGTTCTACTGCCCTTGATTCACATAATCAGGGTAACAACACTTTATTCTTCCTGCCCCAATAACAGAGAAACGAAGGATCCCACAGCAGTCAAAGTGAACATTTGGCCTGGCGTGGGCTCAGACTAGGGGGGGTGGGTGTGCCTATGCAAACAAGATCAGTCTCTGAAGTTCTTTTCCACAACTTGCCACAATTCACCACCAAATGTCAGGGTAGAGCTTATCCTGACTCTGCTTACATTTGTAATTGGGTCCCCTTGGGCTTGGGTCGGGTTGACCGTCTCTACTTCAACAGAACTGAACCTTCAGTACATTAGAGGTCCTCATTCATCTCTTATTTCAGTCACTTGGATCACCT